>NC_136967.1:40002274-40116397 GCF_032717465.1 Coenobita brevimanus
ACCTTACTGGGTTTTCTATCAGGCTGGCACCAGAGAAAACGAGTTCTATGGGAGGATAACTATTTCACACCACTCATAAACGGTATTTATTTATTTACTTGGTACGAATTTATATGTAGTACGAGAGTATATTGGTTTTCAAGCAGTAATATAGGCATTATACGCATTGTTTCACTCACTATTACCTGACCTTTTTTTGCCACATTACCTGATCATTTCTAACTGTTTCTTCCTCTAATGCTATGTAAAGTTTGTCCTCCACATTGTCATTGATTGGGGAATCACCCTGGCCCTGAATTTCATACCATGGCATGACATGGCTATACTGGCCAGGTCACTGATAACAGGTGAATTGCTGAGACAATGGCATGCAGGGGGGGGAGGAGGTCATGCTGGGTAAGGCATTGTCCCTGCCTGGCATCTTGTTGAGGAAGGCGTCACGTGTATACGTACCAAAAATGACTCGCGAAAATTGAAAATTGTGCAAATTAGGGACCTTGCGATTTTTTCGCGTTTAAGTACGTCGACAGGATTGGAAGTGACAAAACGTGTGGATGTTAAAGAACGTCGACGGGATGCCGCGGGTTAAACACCATGGTTGTGTCACTTAATATGCTACTTTGTTTACCAAACTCACTACATTCCAGCCTTATACGTCTTCTTAATTCAGGTTTGAATGACGGGTTACTCTGTACAATGGTCCCTTGATATACACATTCATAGCTAATTCTAAAATTCCATTTTCGATTCTCATTTCCTCGTTCTGAGCTTGGTTATTAAACGTCTTGTTCTTATTAGTCTTCCGTCTAACCCATATGCTTTCTCTAGTTAATTCTTCTTTCAGCTGTTGCATCGGATCACCTGACTTATTACATAGAACAATGCTATTTGCGAATCTTGGAGGGAACTGTTACTGCGGGCTCATGGCCTTTGGTTCCTTCTTCCTCCCATAAAATAAAAAATTAGATACTATTTTTTTTTTTTCAATTTTAATCCCTTTATTACCCCAGTTAAGTTTCCTAAATACTTTTTCTAAAAGTACAGTAAACAGTTTGGGTGAGATCAAGTCACTCTGCCTTTCACCTTCTATAATTAGGATTTTTCCAGTGTCTGGATGGAGCTTAATGATCGCTGTTCCGTCTCACCATAATGTCGGCAGTACTCTACAGTAGATATTATCTACTCCCTGTCTATGAATTACACTCGATACCTCTTTTGTTTCTACTGAATTTAAGGCTTTTTCGAAATGAACGCCAATCAGGAAGGTCTCCTGTACTCATTGGTTTTCACAGTTATTTGATTTGTTATATGTATGAGATCGATGGTCCACGTCGAATGCCTGCTTCTTCTCTAGTCTGATTACAGCAATTGTTCTCGACTTTTTCTGGGTCACGCTTCCCTTAGCCTTAATTCACATAATCATGTTCCTTCTCTAACCTAGGTCAACATATCCCACAATCCCCTCCACTTCCTATTATCATCTAGCTCTGAAGAATAATTATTCCAGAATTATTACTTTTGCGGCAGGTTCTTCTGGACGTAAATCCAGTTGTATACAAACTACATTAGCCCTTCTGCAATTTACTATCCCCTTTCTCAAGGGATAGAGAATAGGGGAGATTTTGAGACGTGTATATTTTAACCGGAGTTTGATCTGCCGTCAGTATTAGACTTAATGGTATCTATAATTTTCTCTCGAAGTTACCGTACCAGATTATGGAAAAATAAAAATGAAGGCGACCGTGCGACAGACATGCAGGAAAGAAAACTTACTGCAGTTACATGAAGAGAAAGGAAAAATGTCTTTTGAAAGCTTCAACAGACATAGAATGAATTCTGAGTATAAATTAATTGTACATCGTGGCACACACACACACACACACACACACACACACACACACACACACTAAATGATTTTTTATTATTAAAAAAAAATAAGAAGAAGTATAAACAAGACTTGTTCAAACAGAAAAGAGAACCGAGTGGCGAAAGAATGCGCTCAGTCAGCTGAGGTTTGTTTAGACTACAACTGCCCCGGGGAATGTAAGTACACTGTGCTTTTACGAGTAGTACTGCAAAATGGACACATACTTTAGTAAAGCAAATTTGGAAAAGAAAAGGGATAAAGGTAGAAAGCAAGATGATGATTTCTACCAAGAACTGGTTGAAGTGAAGACTCACAATAGACTGGTTGAACGTGTACAAAAACTGGAGATGGCTTTCAAAAATGAAATTGATGAAATAAAGAAGCAGATGCACTTGCAAAAGTAAGAAATAGAAAAACTAGGAAAGGAGGCCAACAAGAAAGACACAACCATCAGTGAACTAACAGTGGAATTGAGTACACTTAGGAAGAAAATGAGTGAAACGACAAGTACAGTAGTCAATCACGAGAGTATTATGGAAGAGTTCAAAAACGATACAGAGACAATTAGGCAAGGAAACAGTCTGATAGACCAGAGCAGTGATATTGAGAAGATAACACAGGTGAATGAAGCTGTGCAAAGCTACAAAAATGATGTGGAAACCACATATGCTGAAATGGTGAAAGTAAAGAAAGACGAAACAAAGGTAGAAGAAAAAAGCATTAAAAAGGAAGTGAAAAGAATAATCCAAAACAACCTAAAGTTAGTCAGAGATTCAGTAGATATCAACAAATCTATAGTAATCACTGGTATAGAAGAGGAAGAAGTAAAAAACAAGATCACAAGAGACAAAAAGGAGATGGCAAATGTAATGAGCTTACTGAAAGAAGTATCAGAGGAAATCTGTAGTAAAGATATAGAGGAACACAAAAGGTTAGGGAAATATGAAAAAAGCAAGACAAGACCTCTAAAGGTAACTTTCCAGAGTGTAAACACTGTGGAGGACATACTAAAAAATGCAAAGAATCTTGTGGAAAAAGAGGAGTTCAAAAATGTATGGATAAAAAGATGCCTAACACAAGAGGAACTGGAATTACTGGAAGAGAAGAGGGAGGAAGCAAAAACAAAAAATGAAGGAAGATCAGAAGAGGAGAAGAACACATTTTTTTTTTTACAAAGTAATAGGATTGCAGGTACGAAAGTGGTACACAAACAGGAGGGAATAAAAAGGAGGAAGGTAGTAGAACCATGTCATGACAAGTATATAAACAAGATGATAAAGTTGATGTACTCAAATGTGGATGGAATGGTATCTAAATAACTAGAGATGAATGATTATGTCAGAGAAAATGAACCACATATAATATGCCTAACTGAAACAAAATTAACACCAAGGATATCCAATGACATACTAAACTTAGAGGAATACAATATATGGAGAAGAGACAGAAATTTAAAAAAAGGAGGAGGAATTATAATATTAACTAAGAAAAATCTAAAAGTCAATGAAATAAAACTAGATATACCATCACAAGTACAACTGATTGCAGTAGAAATCAACACATCTGAAGGGAGTGTAATTGTAGCCAATGTGTACATGCCACCCAGATCAAACACATGGGAAAGAGACGAATATGAGGACCTGGCAGAGAGTACAATTCAGAGTTTAAGATCATTACAGCATGAAATGGAAAAGAAATCGGAAAGAATTATACGAACTGGAGATTTTAATACAAATAAAAATTGGAATACTCTAGATATAATTAGCCAAGAAAGCTGTTTGGACCAAAAGCTCCTGGATCTCGTGCAAGAGTTTTTCCTAATGCAACATGTGAGGGAAACCACCAGAAAAAGAGGACTCGATGTACAGTACCTTCAATGCTAGATTTAATATTTACTAGGCAAGAAAATGATATTGACAGTTTAATATATCACCCTCCACTCGGCAAAACCAATCATGCAGTACTAAATTACAACTTCAGGATAGCATATGACATTGTTAACAGCAATGAAAGTTACAAATAGAGCCTAAACTATAAAAAGGGAAATTATCAAGACCTAAAGATGTATTTCTTAGAAGCTGATTGGGAAAATGAGCTTAGAGGACAAGATTTAAATGCTGTATATAAAAAATTCTGTGAATTTTATGAAATAGGAGTCCAGAAGTATATCCCACAGCACAAAGAGGCAGATAAGAAAATACAGAAATGGTTCAATACAGAATGTAAAAAATCAAAAGAAAGAAGAGATTTGTTGTGGAATAGATATAGAAGACACAATAGTGAAAGGGCGTATAATAATTACAAACAGGCAAGAAACGATTATACAAGAATAAGGAGGGAAGCCCAAAAACAGTTTGAGGAGGATATAATAAATAAAAGTAGTGATCAACCAAATCTATTTTACAGCTACATCAGAAGCAAAACCAAAGTAAAAGATATAATACAATCCATTACAGACAAGAGAATCACCTATACACAAGAAAAAGATATTTGTGAAGCCCTAAATAAGAATTTCCAATTAGTTTTTACAGAAGAAAAAAATTTGAGAGGGACTATGTGGAACATGCATGTCCACACATACTACCATATATACAAATATCAGAAAAAGTAATACAGGAGGAGTTAAGTAAATTAGACAGAGGAAAAGCAAGTGGTCCTGATGAAATTTCATGTTGGGTACTACGAGAATGTGCAAAGGACTTAAGTAAACCATTATTTTTAATTTTCAAGAAAACATTGAGTCAAAGTAAACTACCTGATATTTGGAAGAAAGCAAATATTGTCCCCTTGTTCAAGAAAGGAAATAGACAAAATCCACTCAGCTACCTACCAGTATCACTGACCAGTGTTGTAGCAAGGTATTAGAAAGCTTGTAAGAAAAGCTTGGGTAAATCATCTAGAAGAACACAGTATGATAACAGAAAGACAGTTTGGTTTCAGAAAAGGAAAATCATGTGTTACTAATCTGTTGAGCTACTATGAGAGAGTAACAAACACAATACAGGAAAGGGAAGGATGGGTGGACAGTATCTATTTAGATTTCAAGAAAGCTTTTGACACAGTACCACACCAAAGACTTTTATGGAAACTGTACCATCAAGGAGGAATTCGAGGCAAACTGTTTTGTTGGATGCAAGATTTTCTCATAAAAAGAGAAATGAGAACAGTACTAAGGGGAAACCACTCATCATGGAAAGAAGTGACTAGTGGAGTACCACAGGGTTCAGTGCTGGCACCAATCATGTTTTTAGTGTATATAAATGATATAAACAGTAACACCGGAAATGAAAGCTATCTGAATATGTTTGCAGATGATGCAAAAATACAAAGAATTACTAACACAGACTCTTGTAAAGAGCTACAAGAAGAATTAAATAAACTTCATGAATGGAGTAATACATGGCAAATGGAATTCAATGTGGACAAGTGTCATGTAATCAAGTTTGGTAAAAGTGGAAAAAGACCTGATTGGGATTATACGTTAGGAAATAAAACCTTATACACATCAGAAAGAGAGAAGGACCTAGGTGTGATTATCAATAACAGACTATCTCCGGCTGACCACATCAGTGAGAAGGTACGGAACATGTATACACTGCTTGCAAATATGAGAATAGCATTCACATACATAAATGAAGACATACTAAGAAGGATAATAACATCATTCATTAGACCAACCCTGGAGTATGCATCAGTAGTCTGGAGTCCTCATCTCAAAAAACACATAGACAAGATTAAAAAAGTTCAAAGGGCCGCTACAAGATGGATACCAAGCTTAAGGGACCTAAGCTATGAAGAAAGACTGAATAAACTGAATCTACCAACACTACAGGAGAGAAGGAAAAGAGGTGACATGATAATGCTATATCAATGCATATCAGGGAAGGAGAAAATAGACATAAATGATTACTTAACATATGGGGAAGCATCAGCAAGAGGACACTGCAAAAAACTGCATAAGAAGAGAGGTGATAAAGACGTAAGGAAATTCAGTTTCCCAAACAGAGCAATTGATCAATGGAATGCACTACCGAATGAAACAGTGTGTGCCAAAACAATTCACAAATTTAAGGATATGTACGACAAATATGGTTTAAGACACGGGACAGTACGAGCTTGACTCATTCCTGTAAAGATACAATTAGGTAAGAACACACACACATACACACACACACACAAGCACACCTGTAATTTTTATTTATTAATTTAATAAAGTAGCACACGTTGCCATTGAGCTTTTTTCTCAGATTCGTCATCAACAACCCTGTAGCCGAGAACAGTTTTTCGTCCTCAACAATTAGTGTCATTATTACTTAAAGGGGTAGGGACACAAAGAGTAAAGGATAATGAACAAGAAGTGTATTCGGAAAGGAATGATATTTGAATTACCATGGATTCTTTTATGTAATGTATGATGCCTCACTAAGAAAAGTAATAACCGGAATTTACTTAGTTCCCGGGATAAAAAGTAAAACTATTTTTTTCTCCTGGAACCTTGGCTAGAAACTCTGATAGGTATATATGCTATGGCAGGTGCCGAGTGAGATACATCTAAATCTACCCTATCAAGGTCCAAGGAGAGAAGGTCTGTCCAGCCTGGGCGAGAATTCCACCTGGTTGGCGCATGACGTCATGTGGGAGACAGCTACTCACTCCACTCACTCAGTCATTTAGTTTCCCTAGGCCGCAATGGTGGAGAGCTCGGTGTTCCCATATATTTATCTACTAGGACAGTTATCAGAAAGATGCCACTTAACTGTGCAGTATTTGGATGTTATTCAGTCAGCAGAAAAGTCAGTGACATCAAATTCTTCAGGTTCCCTCAAGATGAAGACACTAGAAAGAAATGGGTCCAGCTGTGTAAGAGACAAGACCTGGTTAACACAAAGGAAGCCCGTGTTTGCAGTCTACATTTTGAGCAAAGTTCGTTCAAAAGATTACTGAAATACGAACTACTCAAGCTACCGATCCCATCAAATATGAAACAATTGACGGATGGAGCACTTCCAACACTAAATCTACCAGGAAAAAAAGGTAAATTTTAACGATCTCATATGCAATATCTTAAAAGAAAAGATTAATATTTTGGACTGTACTGAAAATTATATTGTTTCGATAAAGCCTGGCAGTCATTTAGATCAGTGTGAGGTAATGGTCTGTTGTGGAGAACAGGATATGAATTATGTATCTACAGGATTCCTGATTGTTATTCTGTGTTTATTTTTGTATCATTTGTTGCCAGTTTCCTTTTACTGTCTATTCGTTAGTTATGGTATAGAGAAGTTAGGAAATTAAATTCCACCAGTAAAATACGCACTGTATGCATGGAAAAAGTACAATACTTTTAATCTAAGTGAAGGTATTAAAAGAATTAGCGACCAGGTCCCTACCTCCTGTCGCAATCTCTCACTCAGGGAGTGGGCAGTCACAAGGGATTGTTAGGTTGTCAGGTCAGATCACATAAAGGAATGTGTAGGTGTCAGGGACATGATGTTCCCATCAACACTGCCTGTCACCCACCAACATTATTTGCTTCCCACCAACATTGCCTGTCACCCACCAACATTATTTTTTTCCCACCAACATTATTTGCTTCCCACCAACATTGCCTGTCACCCACCAACATAATTTTTTTTCCCACCAACATTATTTGCTTCCCACCAACATTGTCTGTCACCACCAACAGTGCCTGTCACCCACCAACATCATATGTTTACCACCGACATTGCCCTTCACCCACCAACATTATTTTGTTCCCCATCAACATTGCCTGTCATCCACCAACATTGCTTCTCACCCACCAACATTATGTGTTACCCACCAGGTACACAACTTGACAGTACTCGGACAGATCGAGCCAAACAAAGGGGTCGGAAGAGATTACTGGAAGAAATTATAAACCAGGATGCAGAGGAGCAAACATCTGAGATAAAAGAACCTGGAGCTGTTAAGGAGCAAGTCACAACCTTTGAGGCTGTATGTCACCAGCTTCAAGATGTTAAAGCAGAAAGAAATGCTCTTCTGAAGGAAAGGGAAGAATGGGAAAAGGAAAAAAGTAATCTTAATGAGCAAGTAGAAAGTGCCATAAATTCAGCAACATCTGCTGTAAGGAATAAGTTGAGTCGCTTCTTTTCATCTTCTCAGATCGATTACCTTTTAAATGATGTACCCATTACAAGGTGGTCTGAAGATGAAATATGTCAAGCACTGGCCCTGCGAAGTGTCAGTCCGAAGGCATATAATTACTTACGCAATAAGTGTCTCTTCCCTTTGCCTTCTATCTCGACTTGAAATCGTTGGGGCTCAAAGCTTAATGTTGAACCTGGAATATTAAAACCAATTATAAATTTGCTCCATCATAAGGCTGAGTCTCTGTCGGAACGAGATCGCCTCTGTTTTATCATTCGATGAAACTTGTGTATCACAAGGGTGGTGTTATGACAAAGCCACAGACACAATATATGACCCCAAGAAAAAAGTTCAGTGTGTAATGATCAGAGGATTGGTAGGAGACTGGAAGCAACTAATTTTTTTTATGATTTTGACTGTGACATCACAAAAGACATTCTCATGAATCTAATCACTGAAGTAGAAAAGGCTGGCTTTCCAGTTGTTAGCATGGTTAATGATATGAGTCCTACTAATACGAGGCTATGGAACACCCTAGGAATCTCTTGTGACAATACATTTTTCCCCAATCCCTGTTCTCCTGATAGGGATATATATGTATTTGCTGATTCGCCACATCTACTTAAGCTTATAATAAATAATTTCCTTGATACTGGATTTGAGTTTCCTGACGGAAGATTAATTTCCAGTGGGTGTGTTAGAGAGCTTATTAAAAGGAGTGTTAATGATCTAAAAGCCAACTACAAACTATCAGACAAGCATATTAATGTAAATGGGTTCCAACGTATGAATGTCAAAATTGCTGCTCAACTTTTATCTGAAACAACATCGAAATCCCTTGCATACTTTGGACAGAAAGGGCTTTTGGTAAGCAAAGACTGGAAAGATACGAGTGACTTTATAGGCTTAGTTGATGCTTGGTTTGACCTATTTAATTCCAAGGCACCAAAAAGTATCAGACCATCTCGATATGGTTATGGCATTGATTTGCAACAACAAAATCAGGTTTTGATTAACATGATTCAGACTACAGGAACTATTAAAGTGCAGGGTAAAAAAGTCTGTACCAATTCCAGAAAGGTATCATCGTATCTTGCAAATCATTGCAAAAGTTATATTCCATGGTGAGGGAGAAGTATGATGTTTCTTTTATTTTAACATACAGGTTATCACAGGATGGTCTGGAACACTTTTTTGCTTGTTTGCGACAAATGGGAGCTAGTTATGATCATCCTTCTCCTGTAAGTGTTAAGCACAGAGTGAGAACATTCCTCTTAGGAAGAAACATTGCTTTGGTTGGTAGGAATCATAACTTTGTTGCAGAGTGCACAGAAAGAAATCTATCTCAGGGTTTATTTTCTGCACAGGAAGGTGATAATGACAGCTCAGGTGTTGAGTCCCTAGAACGTGAGTTATGTCTGTCAGCCATGATATTTTCCTCCCTGGAAATAGAGGACACTAGTAGAACAGATAATGAACCAGACCAACCAATCATACAGGATTTTGAGCATGAGGTTGAGAAGGAAGGTTTAGTGTATGTTGGAGGATACATTGCCAGAAAGTTTCCTCAGTATGAATACTTAGCTGCTGAAAACAACAGTGGTACGTGGACAGAATTTGTGAGTAGGGAAAAAGGAAAATTAATTGTCCCTAGTGATGCATTTCAGAAGCAGCTGAAAGTTATGGAAAACCTGTTTCAGTGCTATCACGGGAAACAGTTAAAAGCAGGGAAAGAAGCCATATCTAAAGTTGCCAAAGACATTGCCAATTTTGTTTCACTGCCAGAGGAGGTGACAGTATTCTTTGTTCGATGTCGTACGTTTTTTAGAATAACAGCATTAAATGCTGACGCAAATAAAATACGACAGCACAATAAGAAAGCAAAGAAACTGGCAAAGTAATATTCATGTACAGTGAAGTGCATATGAATTCGTATTCATGTGTGTGCGGATGTGTGTATACAGCATGCAGTATGTATATCAATACAATATATACAGTTTATATGTTTTTGTTCTTTAAATATTTGTTCTGTTATCACATGAATTTTAATATTTTTATGGGAATATTAACAAATAGACACATATTATTTTCACTATCCCTTTCAGCAATTCATATGATGACATATACCGCTTTTGACTAAAACGAGAAGACAGATGATTTGCATGCCTATAAATAAATACATTATAAAAATAATATCATTTTTATTAGCAGTACTAGTAGAAATGTTAAATTTACAATGAAAACACTTTAACCATAATATGATCAGCTAAAAGTTCTGGTGGCGAAGCTATAGAACATTATATTGCCTCAGAAAAACAGCAGTATACCCTAAAAGAAAACGGAAGTCACCTTCGGCCGCCCGTTTATCTCCCACCTGACGTCATCGGAATGTGCGCACGAAGAGACCTTCTCTCCTTGGACTTACACCCTATCACAGTCCACCCTCCAACGACACACACACACATATATATATATATATATATATATATATATATATATATATATATATATATATATATATCTCCATCATCCAATCCTACAATGCCCTATGAGGAGCGTAGGAGCCCGGGGCTAGGCAGTTGGTCCCGACATTTAAGATGAGAGTGAAAAAAGAGGAGGTAGGTTACCGGACACATGATCCCCGTCTCCCAGAATCAGGGTATGAGAACCAGTACCAACCCTCTGTCCTCAACTAAATTTTTTTTTAAGGGAGGAAGAGTGTGCGTAGTGGGGCACAGGGTTGAACTGGGTACACCTGTGGTAGTCTCAGGCCGCTACACCTTACGCAATCTTCTCATATATATATATATATATATATATATATATATATATATATATATATATATATATATATATATATATATATATATACAAGGGCTAGGTAAAACAAGAATCAACAACAGTAATAGGCATGAATAAGAAACTGTCAATAGAATATCCTTGAAATAGGCCATATGCACAGTTACATTCTGATCAGGCCTTCATAATTCTCGTCTCCATCACACAAAATAACCACCAGAGTATCAGTCCCTTCATACCCACTTATTGGGAGAAATGGTGGCCAGAACGAGTGTGAACAGCCAGATGACTGCGGTTGCAGTGGCATAGTAGCTAAGGTAAATGTTCACTAATCGAGTGGACCAAGTTTCGAATCTATGCTTGTGGAGGTTTTCCTCATCCTCTGGTAGATCCTTGGGCTATATTACTTGGTATTCCCTGACGGGCACCTGCCGACTTGTTGGTGGTGAGGGAGGTGCCTCCTGCATTAACTGTCATAGGTTCTATCTATGACGCCGTAGCTGGACGGATTTTCCCACTGTGACTATATGGGATTGTGTACAGTGCTCATTCTTAAGTTTATATATGGGCCAACATCTTTCTTTTTCATGTGTGATCCTTTGTTGCTCACAGCTTTAAACTTTTCTGAAAAATAACCCAGATCAATACGGGATAGAGGTACTGTCACCACTTGAATCCTTCAACTACATCCTCATCAAAGTCTGACTAGAAGTTTCCCCAAACCTCCCCGTTCTGAACCAGTCAGGGCGATCAGATAGCACACTGACAGGGGGGACTAGGATGTATTTAGAACTTTCCTTACTGATAGTCCACGGCAGTCTTTCCTCAACACTGACATCAGTTCTACCCAGTCCCATATTAATGACTTAAAACAAGCTGGTATGGAATTGGTCTTATTCAGTCGACAGTTTACTAAAACATCGAACTCCCAAAAATGATTGAAGCAATTGTACTAGAACAACGACTCAAAAGTCCTTGGCTTATAACTTTTACTTAATATCAAAGACATCTGAATCCCACAATCAATTTAAAATTGCGAAAAACCATGCAAAAATAGTAATAAACCTCGCTAAATCAAGCGTTCTTCTTAACCAAGCATCCAAATTACTAAATTTTCCTAATGAAGGTAGAAAATTCTGGTCAACTCTCAGTTGTTTCAATAACAACTTTAACAAGCCATCATCCATTCCCCTTCTAAAATCTTCAGACTGAAACATTATCAACTAGAATGGCACTGAGTAGAGAGCATACCTCCGCCAACGCCCTATCTCGCAATGTTAAAGAAAAAAAAAATCCTAGATCCACACCTTTATCCGGATGAGCACCAAAATTTAATGGAGAGTATTCTGGGCCAAGGCTCATTCTTCTACCAAGTTTCGTGGAAATAAATCCCGTAATTTTGGTGTAATCTTGCCTATTCTTCTACCAAGTTTCGTGGAAATCCGTCCAGTAGGTTTTGTGTACTCTTGCTCGCAAACCAACCAACCAACAAACAAACAAAAGGACAGGGGTGAAAACATAATCTCCTTGGTGGAGGTAACAAGAAGCGGTGCCAAGGCACAGGAAACCTGTCCCCGGCAGTCATTTTAATGCTGACGTATAAACACAAACAGGATATCAAATAAAAAATGTCACAAAATTTGCAGTAAATCGGGTGAAAATTGACAATTTTATGCCCTTTTGAAATTCTATGCCCGACTCACCTGACATTGATCCCCCTACTGCTAACTGGGGTGTGACCCCCTGATGTAATGATGAATGTTATAGGATGCAGATTTGAAAGATACACCTTTAGGTTTTGGTTTCATGTCGATATGACGAACTTGAAATTAGTTATGGCAAAAAAAAAAAAACATTTTTTTTTTGCTATTTTTTGTGCCTACAGGCTGGGCCTTGGCCCAATTTAGGCCAAAATCTAATCAAATGATCAGAAGATCATAGCCCATCATTCCTGTAATTTTAATGAAAATCGCACCAGTAGTTTACGCATAAATTTGTTACCAGACAGACAGACAGATAAACCGAGTGAAAACATTACCCGCCCCCAGCCCCTCCGGGGTGGCAAGGGTAAAGACCCACGTGGAAAAGCAAACATCTTTGCTAGTACGGTTGCTACAGATTCTACCTTAGGGGAGTTAGTCAAAATGTTCCTGTACTAGAATTCGACTCTTCCGAAACTGCTCCATTTAAGATACACACTAGATACGTAAAATCCATCACAGACAGTTTACCGACGATCAAAGCTCCAGATCCAAAAGGAATTCCTCCAATCGTTTTGAAAATGTGTTCCCCAGAACTTGCTCCTGTTCTAGCTAATTAATTCAGACTATCCACTGGTACTTTTTCGTTCCCTAATTCTTGGACAGCAGCCAAAATCCACCCAATCCCTAAGAAAGGAAGTTCCTCTGACTCATCTGATTTCAGACCAATGGCTACCACATCTTCTCTTGGTAAAGTATTTCAGATTGTAATTAATAAGCATATTGTTAAACATCTTGAATCCAACATGTTAATTAGTGACAGACAGTATGGTTTTCGTCGCGAAGGATCGACTGTTGATATACTTAATTCCTTGACTCATACCACAGTCAACTGACCACCATGGAGAAACCCATGCAGTAGCCGTTGACATTTCCAGCGCTTTTGACAGAGTGTGGCACCGTTCCTTGCTATCCAAACTCCCTTGCTATTACCCAGCATCTTTTGTTCCACCGATTTCATCATGTCTCAGCGACAGAAAGATAAGAGTAAAAGTGGATGATGTATGAGTATATTCCAACTTCAACTCGATTAATGCTGGCATGCCACATGTATCAGTCATGGCTCGAACCCTGTTCCCCATTCATAATAATGATTTGTTATCTGTCACTCATAACCTCAGTCACTCATATGCAGATGACTCAACACTTCGCGGTTTTTTCACACATAAACACCCATTCACAAAGTTTAATATCTCTCGCAACTCAGTACAGCAATCTCCATAAATCAAGACATATCCAAGGTCACTGAAAGTGGACAATATAACACTGTCTCTTTTATTGCTAGGAAAACCAATTATACTGTATACAATTTACTAAGAGCCAGATATTGCTTGAGTCCTACCTTCAGTGTTACTAATACTGATATCTCTAAAAGTATTGAAACTCTCGGTGTTTCAGTTAACAATACCCTCAGCTGGACCTCTTACGTTAGATCACTTGTTAAAACAATTTCAGGGAAATTTGGATTATCGTATAGAATTTCCATCTACTTCACTGATGAGAAGTTGGCTATAATTTCCAAGTCATGTGCTCTCTGAGGTAGAATACTGCTCACCTTGGGGAATCGATGAGGAGAGGTTGGGCTAAAACAAGTGGACAAAATTCAGAACAAAGCTGTAAGAATGATTAATAACACTGCAATTACAAATGAACTACCTCCTCTACAAGTAAGAAGGAATGTTGCCTCCCTTGAATTTTTTTACAGATACTTTTATGACAAATGCTCAGAGGAAGTTGCATCCATTGTGCCACCTGTCCACGCCTTCCCCCGTGTTACACGGGCGTCTGGTAGCGCTCATGACAGGACTGTCACACTGCCATATCGCAGAACTTTTGCCTATCAAAATTCTTTTATTACCTGAACTGCATCTACTTGGAACTCGCTTCCACAAAATAATTTTCCCCCAAACTTCAACCTAGAGCAGTTCAAATCCAACTGTTACAGATTTTTTAATGAATGGAGGACACCTGTATTCTGGGGCATGGATTAATTTTTTAAACTTTAATTTGTTTTGCCTTCCTCTGTTCATTCTCTGTAGGAAAGAGAGAGAGAGAGAAAAAAAAACGGTTTGCTTTTGTCATGCCTTCTAAATACTGTATCAAGCTATTTAAGATGAAGATGTCTGTGTACTGTCAAGCTGCGAAAGTGAAGCTGAAAATGTCGAGATAAAATAGTAGCCAACTGTGAGTGTGGGGTTTATGGTGAAGGGTTCGTCTGCTTGCACGGATGATGTTCCACCATGTTCCAGTGACCCGGTCTGATGTGTACTGACTTGTGAAGGATAACAACTGTTAGTCTGAAACGGAGTATATAGTACAGAATAATTATGATGAAGTTTTACACTGAGGGAAATGATCAAAGTATTATGTGAGAATAGAAAGTCCACTTGTACTGTACGCTCATACGCCAAGGAAGCGTACTCCCATTAGTGACAGCAAACCTCACACCACCAGTGGTAAACGTACTTTTGTCCCGAAGTGCCAATGCTCGTCATCTTTACTTTAAGTTGCACCCGTCTCATCTACACCATCATCCACCTCCCCTCCACGAGCAGCCACCTTACTCCACCGCAACTAACACGCAACATTCTGAACCGACAATCGCTTACCACATCACCATCCTTCACTGGAAATCCTGGGAAGAAGGTCTCCATTCTTGATTACACAATTTTTAAAACTTTCTGTGACCTGTGAGTTGTTGGAACACACTGTTGATTATCCCACCACGTATGCCAGCCAGGAGATTGTGGGGAGGCGAGGCGAGCGACTGACACCAAATTCCTGGGTTTCGAATTCTTCACAGATTAAGTGAGGTTGCCACGTCTGTCAATGCACTGGACTACGAGGGGACTAAATAAAGTTGCTAGCATCAGCCAGTGTATGCTTGGTCTCAGGTACTTCGTCATCAACCACTGTTTTCATGTCTAAAACAATAGGAATGTTCCGCAAATCAACACTGATGGGTTGGTGAAAAGCCAGACTGTGGTGGAGTATCTCTACGACATCTAGGGAATTATACGAATATGTGCCAGAGAGGGAGGTCTCAAGTGATGACAGAGGAATGTTGTGTAAGGGAATTCTTAGATCCAAGGTAAAATATTCGACATAAACCTGAGAAATACTTCGTGAAGTTTGATCATTGCAGCTGAGGCATGTTCTGGTATTGTTTACAAATTAAGGTTTACTCTGGCATAGGAAAGAAGACAAGACCCAGTCGTGTACCTCCTCAGACACCTGCAAAAGCCAACATTACTGTGTCTTAATGGACAGAGAAGTGTTATATAACAAACTGTTTCAGCAGTCTGGCTTATGACTGGTGCAAGGTGGTGCATCTCCAGTCCTCAGTGCTGTTCTGAAGAGGCAGCTGCCCCCAGTCACCACTCCACTGCAGGGATGATGAGTTTATTATCTGATGACAAGACACCCGCCTCATCTGCGTCATTTCCATTGTACAGCAACGAGAAACAGGATGTGGAACGACCAGTGAAAATCAGATGCACAGATGTTACATTACTGTCCACGAGGACTACTAATAAGCCAATAGCCTATAGCGTGTACAATAAGTACATGGATGGTGGTGATTATTACGATCACATGAAAAATACCACTTCATTCGTCGCATCTTCAAATGGACCAAGATATTTTTTATCTCTCCCAAGTGGCCATTAAAAATGCATATTCAGTGTGTACAAAGAAAGCGGATGACTAATTTTCAAATTCCAACATTCAGTCATCAGTGATTTGATGTATTCCGTCCCTGACGAATGGCTCTACCACGTATACGAGAGACCACAAACCAAATACCCCTGGCTTTCCAGAGAATCACCAAGGTAGGAGAACCGATGTGACAGCGGATGAGAACCAAGAAAAAATTTTTATCCGTTTGGCATGGTGGCTGAAATTGTGTCACCTCAGCCTCCTCCACACTCCTATCATACCATGCTGGCCTCTTTGTCTCGACAGGCTGTAATCTCCTCAGGAGCCAGAAGGCAGCTGCACACTGAAGTTGCTGAAATCGATGTCGAAGCTTCTGTGACAGGGGGAAGAGGTGATTCTGCTTCTGCTGAAAGTCAGGCGATATGTAAGAGGCGAATGACAAACCATCCACATCGGCTCAAGGAAGATATATTGTAGATCACTCCTTGAAAGATGTCGTCAAAAGGTGAAAGTGCTAAGTGTGCTTGAAGAGTGAGCAAGGGAAGGAAACCATGCATCAGTATGTTACCTATGAAATTCATCTGTGATACACATGTGCCAATACTCACCGTTGTATGCAATGACACCGGACCTCAACACCACACCCATCAACATCAACACTGTCATAACCACATATACGGGGGGGTGGGGGAGCTGTATCATCATCTACATCAACAACAAAACCATGGAGCTTCATTTCTGTGGTATCATAAATCTCTCTCACTCTCTCTCTCTCTCTCTCTCTCTCTCTCTCTCTCTCTCTCTTATATATATATACAGTATATATATATATATATATATATATATATATATATATATATATCCATCATCCAGTCCTACGTTGCCCCATGAGGAGCATAGGAGCCCAGGGCTAAGCAAGGTGGTCCTGACATTTAAGATGAGAGTGACCAGCCTCACTCATCCCTGAGTGGCATTACGTGAGCAATAAACCCCAACCACCCTATGGATATAAACATTCACCGGTTCAGACCGATTGGAGCACCTTAATTACCCACTAAACCACAAGGCGCCATAATTTGGTTATATGATTATGTGGTTACCACCCAGTGCAGTAAATGGTTTCCTGGTTTCCTGGAAACCATTGGCTTATCACTCAATGTACAGTCACCCACAGGCAGAAGGAAGAGAAAAGAATGAAGGAAAGACAGAAGAGGGAGTGTAAAGTCACCCATAGGCAGAAGGACGAGGAAAGAATGAAGGAGAGACAGAAGAGGATGGAAGGAAAGAAGGATGGAGGAGAGGAAAGGGAAGGCACCTGAGAACAGCACTACATCGAGTGAGTGGATGGTGGATATATATATATATATATATATATATATATATATATATATATATATATATATATATATATATAATCTCATCTCATCTCATCAGCCGTTTGAATGTCCACTGCAGGACCGGCTTATCCTGACCGAAGTGGGACGATACAGCCAATGTATCCCTACCAAGTGGTTTAGGCTGTCTGGAAGAGATTGTACGTAGGGTGAAAAGTGCTTGTAAGTGTAACTGTAGTGTTGGCGTGGCTTTGGATGTGTGTGTACTCTGTGAACCAAGTGTAATCGGCCTGCACAAGCCGAGTGAGTGCAAGCATACTTTTTACAGTATGCGACAAAGGTTCAACCACAGCACCCATTATGTCCGCCAAGCAGTACGTGGTCAGAAGAACGCTCCCAAAGTTTATCACCCTGGCGGGTCGTGAACCCTCGTCCTTCAGTGTACGAAAATGCACACTTTACCACTGTACCACAGAGGCTCATATATATATATATATATATATATATATATATATATATATATATATATATATATATATATATATACATATATATATATATATATATATATATATATATATATATATATATATATATATATATATATATATATATATATATATATATATCCATTCCCCCACAGCAGTGCTGGCTGCTTTTATGTCTGCAAATGTGGTGGTATCTCGGATTGCCACCACCGGAATGGTAGGGCTGGCGGCACAGGGTCCTCCAGGTCGCTATCATGCGACTGTGCTGACAGCGGCTATTGCAAACACAGTTCATGGTCACCAAAGAAAAAGCACAGGTTTGGCCCTATACTTACCAGTATCCGTGGTGTTACGATCACTTTGAATTCAGTTCACGTTTTTCTTCAATCAGTATCCCATTTAGCCCTGATCCTCACAGAATCCCAAATCTCACCCTCTACTGAAATATCTCCATTTTCTTTTCCTGGTTACCAACTCCTCACAAACATCTGTAACAAGGTTGGCACATGTTGTTAGATCAAATCTGAATTAGCAGTTGATACTGTTTTGAAGTTCACTTAAACTAATTATGATTATCCACTCTATAAATTTATTACCTAAATATTGCCAAATATATCTGTGTAGTCTACTGCTCCCCAATGCTACTTCACAACCCAGTTTATTTGACTCTACATCCACACAGTTGACTAACCTTCACCTCACCCTTAGCATTAAAATAACGGTTTGGGGTGATTTTAATGTACGTAACGTAGAATGGTTATAGCATTCGCCCAGGATAGACAATACTCGTCTAGAATGCGAATTGTTTGCTTAATCGTTTACTCTGACACAGTTGGTAAAGCAACCAACCAGAATACCAGATAATCCTGACCATATCACCTATCTCATGGATCTCTTCTTGACAAATAATCCAGAACAGTACAGGAAATAAGTATTGTCACCACTTGGATCCACCGACCTCAATCTCATCAAAGCCTCATTAGTCAGTTTCCCCAAACCTCCCTGTTCTGAACCGATCAGGGTGACCCGATGGCACTTTGATAGGATAGACTGGGATGGAGTCAAAAATTTTCTTGCTGTCATTCCACAGCAGTCTTTCTTCTCTAGGGACATCAGTTCCACTCAGTCTCACATCAATGACTTACTGCAAGCTGGTATGGAATTGTTCATACCACGTCAACAGTTCATTAAAAGATCGGACTTCCAAAAGTGGTTTGATAGCAACAGTAGCAGAGCAATGGCCCAAAAGTCATAAGCATAGAACTCTTATTATAAAAAACAAAAAAATCTTAATCACTCAGTCTTAAATTGTTAGAAACCATGCAAAAGCAGTAATTAACCTCGCTAAGTCAAACTTTCTTCACATCCAAACTACTAAACAATCCTAATGACAACAGAATATTCTGGTCAACTCTCAGTTCTTTCAATACAAACTTTAACAAATCATCACCCATTCCTCCACTAAAATCTAAAATGGTATCATTACAAATTACCCACGTGGTAAAGCGAATATCCTTGTCAGTACATTTACCAGAAATTATACGTTGGAGGAAGTCAGCCAGAACGTCCCAGTACTAGAACTTGACTCTCCCGAAATTGCTGCACTTAAATTAGACTAACTTAAATTACACACTAGGCACTTAAAATCCGTCCTAGACAATTTACCAATCAACAAAGCTCAAGGCCTAGATGGAATTCCTCTAATTGTTTGGAAAAAGTACTCCCATGAATTTGCTTCTCTTCTAGCCAAATTATTCAGACTATACATAGGTACTTTTTCATTCCCTAATTCCTGGAAAGAAGCCAATATCCACCCAGTTCCGAAGAAAGGAAGTTCCTCTGACCTCTCTGATTACAAACCAATAGCTATCATATCTTCTCTTGGTGAAGTATTTGAAATTGTAATGTATAAGCTCATAGTTATACATCTTGAATCCAATAACTTAATTAGTAATAGAAAATATGGTTTTCGCCACGACAGATCCACCATTGATACGCTTAATCTCCTGACTCACACCATCCATCAATCAATTGACCAACATGGAGAAATGCATGCTGTAGCCCTTGACATCTCTAAAGCTATTGGCAGAGTGTGGCACCGTTCCCTGCTATCCAAACTCACTTGCTGTGAACTAACATCTTTTGATCCTCTAATTTCCTCATATCTCAGCAACAGAAAGATAAGAGTTAAAGGAGATTATGTATATTCCAATTTCCACTCAGTTAACTCTGGCTTACCACAAGAATCAGTTCTGGCGCCAACCCTATTCCTAATTCATATAAATGTTCTCGTATCTGTCACCCATAATCCCATCCATTCATATGCAGATGACTCAACACTTCACAGTTCATTCACACTTAAACACCCATTCACGATGTTCAATATCTCTAACTCACAACTCAGTATAGTCACCTCCGTAAATCAAGACTCATCTGGGATCACTGAATGGGGACAAAATAAGCTTGCCTCATTTAATGCTATTAAAACCAAATATATACCATTTACTAATAGACAGATATTGCCAGATTCCTATACTACCTCCAGTGTTACTAATATTCCCGTCTCCAAAAGTATTGAAATTCTCGGTGTTTCACTTATCAATGACCTCAGGTGAACCTCTCAGAGAAAACTGGATTACAGTACAGAGTTCGTAGCTTCGCCACTGACTAGCAGTTGGCACTAGTTTATAAGAGTCATGTGCGCTCTCAGCTGGAATATTCCTCACTCTTGTGGAGTGGCTGTAGAGAGGTTGCACTAACGCAAATTCAAATTATGTTAGAATTATTAACAAACATGCGATTACAAATAAACTACCTCCCCTACAGGTAAGAAGGAATGTTACTTCCCATGCATTATTTTACAGTTACGTTTATGCCAAATTCTCACACGAAATTTCATTCATTGTGCCACCTCTCCTTGCCTTCCTCTGTGCTACATGGGCATCTGGTTGCGCTCACGACTGGAATGTCACGCTACCATATTGCAGAACTTCCTCCTATCAGAAATCTTTTATTTCCCGCACTCCATCTCTTTGGAACTCGCTTCCCCAGAGTTGCTTCCCCCCAGACTTCAACCTCCAGCTGTTCAAGTCCAACTGTTAGATATTTTATGAATGGAGGACACCAGTAATTTGGTGTATGGATTATTATTTTTTTTTTTCACATGCTTTTCCTTCCTCTTCTGTTTTATATATATATATATATATATATATATATATATATATATATATATATATATATATATATATATATATATATATATATATATATTTCGCGCCCTACATTATCATAATTTTTTTGGTCGTTTTCAAAAGAATTAGCGATCTGACCAAAATCATAAAGAAAAAAAATTACCTACGACTTCTTAAATTATCATGAGGAAACTATGCAACTGTGTCAAAAAGGGAACTAAATAAAAGAATAAGTTCAAGAGGCAGTCACTTCCCCTCTAATATGCTAATTCCCACATCCAACTAAACGTAGAAAAGTAAAAAAAAAAAAAAAGCATTTGAAGAAAACTATGAAGCAGCAACAAAAAATATGGGTGGGAGAGTAACAACTTTATATACAATAACCATCGTCGCATGAAACCGCTCGTACAACCTGAGTTAATAAAAAAAGAAAAAAGTGGAATTTTTCGTAATAAAGCCACAGCTATTTTTAGCTCAAATGTGGGGAAAAGAGTACGGTATATTCTTAGTAAAATAGCGCAAGTAAAACACACTTTTATGTCAAATGTTACACGAAGAAAAGAATTAGTAAATTTCATTTTCCCTCAGCTTGGGTTTTTACAACTCCAACATAAAGTAGGAATATTCAGGAGCATGGGGGGGGGGGGATATGGAGACAAAAGCACAAATATGGGAGGGAGACTTTTTTTTTTTTTTTCGATGAATGTGTACAACGCAAGCCGAGCAAGGATAAAGAGGGAGTCCTGCTGTGGAAGGTGCCTGGCATGGGGCGGAGGAGGGAGATTTGCTCAGTAATCGGGCACAGTTGGAGGCAGTTTGCAGCGTTTGAGTGCAACCAATCACCTCGGTTCTGTCATAAGATACCTTTTTATCTTGTTTGTTCAGCTTCCATGCCGCCCTTTCTCACACCTTTGCTAACCGTCACACCATCCTCTGAACGTGGCACGCAGTTCCCTACACTGATATTCATTCATGTGACACTTTATCAACACACGATAAACTCATTATTTCTACAGTTCTATACCATCGCAGCATATGCTTGTACAACTTCAGATCAACTGATGTTTGTACTCCCCAGCTGTCTTGCAGATCACTATTCCTCACCCTTTCTGTTCAGTATAATGTCCCTAGAACAATTTTGAATCATATTCATGTCACACTACTGTTTCTCATCCTTGCCATAAAGTAGTCCTCTACAGCCTCGTTACCCATTTTTCTTTTCCCAGTTAGGCTTTTAAAGCTTTCGTAGGAATATTTTCCTTCCCTGAGCCACTGTATATTCTAATACTACCACCAGCCAGTCCTAATTTAAACAGCGATACCGCTTTATATGAGACGGTTTAGAAAGACTGCCTGACATGAAAGGGTGTGTGACGTTTCATGGTGGGCCTTAGCTAAGGAGAGTACTGGGGAGAGACTGCAAGAAGCTCATACGTAACCTCGATGCTCGTCTCCGTAACTTAAGTCTTTGCACACCTGAGTCAAACGGGGGCAGCTGACCAAACCAGGTTTGGTACCTTACGCAAAACTAAATTCTCCTCTACCACGGACAGCGTGGCTGTGCTGAGACACGGATACATAATGAAAAAAACAATTATATTTTTCCAAAGACATCTGTGCTTATCAATGAAATGTATAGGAAAACGGTTGTAAAGATCAAAACAAACGCTAAGGAATGCAAAGCTGTCATATAATCTGTTAATATATTCCTGAAAGATCTAACTCTTGTGCCTCGTGGCAGGGTAACTCTAGTAATAATAAAAATGGGTTTCCATGATGTTTGCTCTGTTTTCTTAATAATGAAGTTAAGGCAGGCTTACAACTGTAATCAAGAATAAATATGTTAATGAAAGAGCTTGACTGGGTGAAATGATATGAAAAGTCTTCTGCAATGGGAGAGGCTAGGTGAAATATGTGAAAATTATTGGAAATACGATATATATATATATATATATATATATATATATATATATATATTTATTTATTTATTTATTTCTGAAGTTCAGGCAGGCTTTCTGAGCAGTTGTGTCAAGTATTACGACAATTCGCCTGCTTTTGGGGCAGTTGTGGACATTTTGTATGGGCAGTTACCAAGGTCAAGAACACTGGTCGAGCGTGCCATGTAGCCTATGCTATTAGTATCTTTCCCCCCCAAAGAAACATACTTTTTGAAAGATTTTTAAAGATTATTTTGATGTAGAGGGGTATAAGAACAATGTTGCCTGTCTAGTGATAATCCTGGACCACAACAGTGGGTACGAGTCATCTTTACTTCTCTGATACTCTGAGGGTATTTATACTTTGGGGGGAATATCTGTTGTTTTATTTCCTTCAGCTATGTATATCCTCAAGGGACCAGGTACCAGAGTCTGTTAAGGTGTAAATGAATATACATATTATCATAACATCAGGACTTCAATTCATGTAACTTTAGACACGAGTTTTGAAACACTGAAGGTATTAAACTTTGGAGGGAATATCTGTAGCTTTGTTGTCTTCAAGATATGTATATATCCTCAGCGTACCAAGCACCATAGTCTGTTAAGGTATATATATATATATATATATATATATATATATATATATATATATATATATATATATATATATATATAACACAAAAAAGGTCATAACAACGGGACTTCAGTTCATGTAACTTTGGACATGCGTTTTGAAAAACTATAATTTTTCACATTCAGTAGCTAGGCTAATGAATTTTGTCATCTTAATCATTTGTCTGTCTACATGAAAACGACTCAATTTTTTTTTTTTTTTAATGTCACATGTTTTGGGGATATAGGAACTCTTCAAACTGTTGAAAAAATGTATATATTTTCTAATTTTTTTTTTCCGTAAACGCTGCAATGTTTATTGAAAATTTGGGATAATTTTTGTGATGCTCTGTCTAGGGACTATTTATGGTAATAATTTCAGTCAAATGATAGAAAATTGTCGGACTGGATGGGTTTTGAGAAATCGCAAAAATTGACATGAATCAGCTAGTTGCATTTTTTCACCCTCAAACTATTATTCCAGAAAACTAAAAACATGTCCAAGATACATCTCATCAGAGTTAATATTTATGGTAAATTTTTAAATTCCATTTTTAGCATTTCACCCAGCCTTTCTCCTTAACCCTCCTCAGTCTTTAAACTGAAACTCTTCACTTCCGTGGACTAGGGGTAGCTTAGGTGTTGTTCTTTGAAAAGTCTCAAACCCATGGAGGAAATGGCAACAGCTGTGATATTATGTAAGATTACTGGTCAAGCAATGCGTATATGCTTCTGACAAAAAAGAAAAAAATGAGGAATACATGCACCATTCTGATTCCATTACTTTGTTGCGCGCGCGTGCGTGCGTGCGTGTGTGTGTGTGTGTGTGTGTGTGTGTGTGTGTGTGTGTGTGTGTGTGTGTGTGTGTGATTCTGTTAATCCCATGGAGGTCATAGGTCAGGAAGCTCATTTCAGGGGTCTGTTATTTCCCCACACAAGGCTCCCTTTAACAGCTCACACATTACTAGTTAGGCACTAGTACCCACTGTCCTTTTAAAGATATACTAGGGATACACCGTCCAGGACAAATATCATGGTATTGGCGGGGTTGTTTAAATTACGCATTCGTGAGGTATTAAAGACGAAAAAACAAACTGTTTTAGCTAAATCACACCATAAAAACAACTGGCAACAAAAGTGAGTAACCATTATGACTACTGTAACAGTCTCAAGTCTCATTTTATGTGTGTGTGTGTGTGTGTGTGTGTGTGTGTAATTGCTATTTATTCCACCGGAATCAAATTATATGCTCCCTCCATATGCTCAAAGAGAACTTAGTCTCTTTTTATAGAAACACTACCGCCGATATTAATTTTTTCCTTCATATGGAATGTCACCAGGTATGTCACGAAAAACACCTTACAGAGGCAAAAATTTAGTAGATCATTCACTCATAGGTAAAAAACTTGTCAGAACTCCATATTATAAGTACAAATCATAACAGAAAGCATGATGGATAGGTAGATAGATAGACAGACTGACAGAGCACCAGACAAGGTGTGGGAACGGGATATTAACTTGCAATTCTTTAAGCGAAGGAAAGTTGATCGTGCACCGGAAGCAGTACATACACACAGACATACAGTATTCTAGAAGCTTCCACGACAGTAGAGTACACGTGACACGACCCCTGTTACACGAGAATGTAGGATTCTGAGTTCAGAAGGAGACTGGCCATAGAACCGGCAGGTAGTGGAGAGAGTGAATAAGATGGGTCCAACTAGCCTTACTTAGTAAATTAAGTCTTTGTATAATACATACGCTGCTCAACTTAGACTTTCTCAGAAGATAATAAATCAAGATCAACTCCCTGTATTCATCTTTAACTTCTCCTGCTCTTCAAATTGCCAAAAAAAATTTAACCAGAACTCAAGACTCACCTATTACAAGAATTAAGAGTTACATATATATAAATGTTGGCTACAAAACTTTAACCTTATATGGTGGCAGTAACGAACGAGCCTATGAGTCTACGAGTCTATGAGTGTACGAGTCTACGAGCATACAGTAGCAACGACAAGTTATGAGCGAGGATCAACAAGCTCTATGATTAACTACAAATCACAAGTCTACAAGACAACTCTATAATCATCACGCAACTTCAAGCAACAGCAAGAAGAATAAAAATCAAAGCAAATAAAGGAAAAGAAAGACCAGAGCAACAAGCACAAAAACCCCAACACTCTCTCCCGCCTACCTCCATCGCTGACGCAGAGGTCAAGACACACGGCAAAACACCAGAGCCACATATATAACTCATCTTACTCACCTTTCCTCACCCAAGTGACTCATTGCTACTCAGTTACTCACCATAACTACCAGTGTGGGAAGCCGACGTCACCATATGTATCTGCTGAGATGACTTCGCCATGCGTGTTTGCTGAGACAACGCCACGCCAGTCAATATGTGACTTACACCAGGCACTTCTCACCCACTACTCATTACTCATTATTCACATAGCTCCTACTCATACTCATTTATTTCCACAGTATTGAGTGGGAATTGGACGTTCTATGATGAGGTTCGCCTGTGACTACAGCTGTTAACCACTACATTCACCAGCCCATGGAATTTCCTGAGTAATATCGTCCATCAACACAGCCCTAGAATTAACGAGAGGAGATCTTCATTCAACTCTGCATTTATCTTCCGAGATCGACAGTTGCTTCGACACGCCTCTCCGATCTGTATCAAATGGGTGTAATTATACTTACTCATTTCTTCTCAGTGCTAAAAATAGGTATATTCAACTCCTTTACTTAATTTTATATATACACTTATACACTCACTATCTATCATTTATTACAACTCATTTATTCATCTATTTAGTAAGAACATAAACAAAAGACGTATTTCATAACACCATACCTTAGCAACATGAATTCTAAGTGATATGACAGGAATATTTTCGCCCCCACCCGTGTTAATACCAGATGATACACAGTTAGCACCCACTGATACACAATTAGGAGAGCACCAGGGCAACACACCCATCGTACAAAATTCACCACAAACTAAAGATAAAGAAACAAATACGTCAGTTCTAGATGATGAGTGGCAAACTCCCTCTGATGTAGCGAGTGAGGACTGTCTCTGACATGCACACCTATGAAAATATATTTAACAGGGTTCATCGTTCAGGCAAAATCTATTCTACTATTCCCTCACACAACGATAAACAAGTCCAAGTTAAATTAACAGACTAACCAGTGAAAATGAACACTACAGATCACGCTCAGATATTCGTTTATCATGAGGATAAAACTGCCCCGAAATTCTCTGGCACAGAAAAAGATCGAATTGACGTCATTTCATTGGTCAATCAGTGCAAACAGATCTTCATTAAGAGGCATATTAAAGATGAACATGAGAAAATTGCTATTTTTTCCTCTTGGATTAGTGGGGAAAGATGTCCGGCAGGAGACTTGCTAAGGTCAGATAAGCTCCTCAAGGCTAAGACATATGATGAATTTAAAACTGAATTTTTGAAGAAATTTTCTGGAGGTATGACCTTCTTGCCAGGTATAATCCCAGAATTACATAAGATTGTAGATCTTGTAAGGGAGCACACTACAAATCATGTGCTCAGTGAAATAACTGCTGATGTCTCCACGATCAAAAGGACATTATCAGCTACCTTAGAAAACTCAAACTGGATAACAGGAGATGGAAAGATGTCCCCAGACCTCGTCGTGGACATCACTGGTTATGTAGCTGCCTTGTGTAAATTACCTGATAGGACCCTTAAGATCGCCAAGATGATCGTGTACACCCCAGGCATGGGCTTACTAGACTTAATGAACGAGGTAGAGATGCAGTGTCGCAAAGCAGGGATGATTCAAACACAATCACATTCTAGTAGAATGAGAGTGTCTCTGAGACAGTATCAGCTGTGAAAACAGCTGCAACTACCCAAAACAGATAACAAAATCGATCGCAAACTGAAAGCAAGCAGAGCAAACAACTAAACGTGTCAAGGGTACGATCACAAACACCAGGCTACAGGCAGTTTCATAAGTTTCCACACAGCCAGAGCAGATAACGCGCAACAGACACCACTAATATGGGAAGTCACCTCGTAGATCACAGTCAAGAGATAGGTAAATTCTATGTCATTATTGTGCAAAACCAGGACACACTAGGAAAGAATGCTTTATCAAAACAAAAGAGGACAGACAAAAGACACAAGGATATGGTCCTTTCTGTAGACATCATCGGAGCCAAGGGCACTGGACCAGTAGCTGCAAAACAGTGGAAATATTAGTGTCTATGTTCAAAGCAGGGGAAGACCAAGTCATGACAAAAAACGAACAAACGTAAAGAAGAGCAAGTCTAAAATTCAAGTAGGTAGCATGTTGGGAAATGAGTGTATCTTGATACCAGCTGTATGTGAGGATCAAAACGTTTCCTTATTTATAGACACAGGCTCTCCAGTGAACTTAATAACTCAAGAAGAAATCAATAGAATTTTTAGAAATAACAAGAAAGTAACTTTTCTGAAAGAATCTGATTTAGACTTATCTACAGTAGATGGAAAACAAATCACAGTAAAAGGTATGATATGGATAAACATCAGTTTCACAGAGACTAAAAGACCAATCTCTGCATTTTCCTATATCATTGAAAACTTAGCAATGAAAGCTCATATGTTATTGGGCTTAGCCCGAGATGTCCCGTCGATGTTTGGATACGTTGCAACATTTTGCATTTGCCAGTCCCGATGATGTACTGGTACATTGCACAATTACAAGGTTCATAATTTGCACAATTTTCAATTTTCGTGCATGATTTTTCGTACGTATACACGGGACACCTTCCCCTATTCCTCTACAAGATGCCAAGCAGGGACAGTGCCTTACACCGCATAACCTCCCTCCCCCTGCACGCCATTGTCTTGGCAACTCACCTGTTACCAGTGACTTGGCCAGTAAAGACATTCAGGGCCAGAGTGATTCCCCAATCGATGACAATGTGGAGGACAAAGTTTACATAGCATTAGAGGAAGAAACAGTCAGAAATGATGATCAAGTAATGTGGCAAAAAAAGGTCAGGTATGGTGATGAGTTAGTGAGTGAAACAATGCCTATAATGCCTATATTACTGTTTGGAAACCAATATACTCTCGTACTACATATAAATTCGTACCAAGTAAATAAATAAATACCGTTTATGAGTGGTGTGAAATAGTTACCCTCCCACAGAACTCGTTTTCTTTGGTGCCAGCCTGTTAGAAAACCCAGTAAGGAAAGGAGGTACTGCTACCTGGATTGAGTATTTTAAACCTCAGGTGAGTGATTTCTCTATGAATTTTCGATGTTTCTCACCAAAAGCGGAGGTTTTAACAAAAAAAAAAAAAAATGTTTGAAAATACCTCGGGATTGGGGGGTGTCGGAGGTGCGAAATAGCTTGGGATGTGACGGGTTAAGATGCATGAACACAGAGAAAATAACTTTACTCTCACAATTGAATGGAATAGACACTGACAATGAATTTATAGAGGAAATATACCATCAGAGCCCTCACCGATTAGTAAAAGAGAACCAAAAAAATTGGTAATATTAAAAGTTTAAACAAACATACACAAACAGATGAGTGTATAGATCCACTCCCCCCCCCCCCCAGCCTCCAGGATTAGGGACCCAGGTAACAGTACTGATTTATCAGTTTTTCCTGCCCATATCACCAATGATTTAGTTATACCACCTAATTCCTATATGAAAGTTACCATAAAGAGCAAATTACGGAATAGTACTGTCCTTGTCTGAGAAGAATTATGTAAAGGGATTGTCAGTAGAAAACGTATTATGTCAGATGAACGACGAAGGGCAAAGTCAAATATTCATAATTAATCACATGAATGGGGAAGTACAGTTGAAAAGGGGGACTTGCATAGTTAATATTAAATTATTTAATGACTTGTATAATGTAGTTATAAGAAAAAGTATCGTTACCCCAGGAATGTTTGATGCTAAACGAACGTTAACTGGGCTATGTGGGCGGGTCCTTGCTGTTCGCCCCTCCCCTATCGAGTGTTGCCATATCACAATACAATTACAAGAGTTGGAATAATGAGCAAGAATGAGCCATATGACGGGGAAATATATAGGGCATGTTTGCGTTACCCTGACCGCCCCGCCGGGGATTAATAATGAAACTCTGCAGGTTTATTATTTTCCTACTATTCAACATTTATTATCTATAGAATACAACAAATAAATAATTTTGGAGGGTATTAACGCTATTGGCATCGACTTTTTTTATTTAAAGAGTCTAGCAGGGGCACGAGTTCATTTGTTTGCTTTAGATGGGTAGTTAAATGCTTCAGATAGATGCTTCAGACATCTAGAGGTTGTTTTGGATGCAGGGGGTGGGTATACAAAATAATAAAATAATGAGACTGAACATGTATTATTTTCCTTCTTCTCAACATTTATTATATGTAGAAAGCAATACATATCATTATTACATTGAAATTTACTAACTTGGCTTGTATCGGCTTAAGTACTATCTTACGTCTGGCATGGGGGCACATAATCAGTGCCCGTCTGCATGTCTGTTGCCGACTTCAGACCATTCAGTTATATTTTTATTTAATGAATTCGGTGCCGGATAATAAAGTATATTGTCTCTATGCACAGAGGCCAAACGATCAAATTTTTTAGTTTTTATTACATCTAGCACAAATTCTAATATCTGTCTCACATAAACGACATTGACGAGTTTGAGGTACAAACTTTCCTGTCCCGTCATTCCACAACACTTCGTCCTTATGACATAGTGCATAGCTCTGAAGGGTAACGATAGTTTTTCTTATGACTGTACATCTGTCCTTCCTTACCATGGACGTAATAGACGCCAGAAAAGAGTAGGTACAGAGGCACGAGGAGTGTACAGCTCCCACAGTGTTTTAAGATTGACTTTATTTTTTTCTTAATCTGAATCACATCTGTATATGTGATGATGTGGCGCTGTCAAATGCATTTTGTCACCGAAATTTGTTTGGAAGCGTTAGAATGATACATATATATATATATATATATATATATATATATATATATATATATATATATATATATATATATAGTGTTTGTTCTATAAATGATACATAATAATTTGTTCTCTGTAATTTATATAATGAAAAAAGAGATTGATTAATTCATTGATTACTACTATTACTACTGCTATTATTACTACTACTACTAATGCTGCTCCTGCTGTTGTAATATTGCCCTCACCACTATTATTTTCTACTGCGATTTCCACCTCTGCTACTGTTAGGAACCACTAAAACTACCATTGCCCTTGCCATAGCCATTAACAGAGCCACTTCCATTTTTACCATCATTTCCACTGTTACGGATACCATATACTGTGCTCAGTCAACGTAACTATATACGGTATATATATATATATATATATATATATATATATATATATATATATATATATATATATATATATATATAAAACATCAATAATAGCTAAATTAAATCACGCTTGGGTAATGCATCATAGGTAACTATAGAACATACTGTACATGTCACTAAGCATAATGGAGGTAAATGTGAAAAGTCGGTGGGAGTTAAGTACAACTACCCAGGGTACAGAATCGAGGCAATGTAAGCAATGGAGCCATTACTGACAAAACAAGAAACGTATCTATTCATGAGGGAAATAACAATTCACTATTTCATCTTCGCTCTCCATTCCCCCTCCCCTATAAGAAAATAAATAAAGAACAAGCATGCATTCTCAACAGCCACCATTAATAAGGAAAATTAAGTAAATACAAGAATTAGCTAACCCTTTCAGTCTTGGAATTTTTACCGATAAAAAAAAACACACACACAAGACCAATGTCAGAGAAAAATAAAAGAAAACATACGTGGCTCAACCATCGAAAGCTTTGGCAGAGAACTAATTCAAGTACTGGAGGTTACAATAAACAAAAATAGGACATCACGTAGCTGAAACATAAGTTACCCTATCTCTCCATAAAGGGAACTTGATTTAGTTTATTAAACAGCCACATTTGTCCACTAGCACCCTATTCACTCCCCGCTCCTCTCTGTGTAATGCGACGCACCGTAATGGAGGTCGTGTCTGTAATGAATCAGGCGTTATCCCGTTTCGTCGGAAGCTTGATGTTTAATTCAGATCATATCTCTATATCGTCATGTCGGGGACGTTATGGTTGGGGAAAAGAAAAACAGGTGAAAATGAGAGAGTGTTTATCAGGTGGGGAAAAAAAAAGGAGTTAGAGAAAAGACGCTGAGATGAAGGTTGAGAGCTAGTGGCGAAAAGAGAGGAAGGGGAGAGGAAAAATGGAGGAGCAAGGTACAGAAAGGAGAGGCAGAGGCGAAGGGGATAGACAGGCAGGAGTAGCGGAGAGAAAGAAGGAAAACAGAGATTCCAGTGAGAAATTCAGAGACAGAGAGATGACGAAACTAAAATGGTAGAGGGTGTGAAGGAGGAAGAGGAGAGAATGTTTGCAAATAAGAATCGAAGTGAAGTATAAGTACAACAATGAGAGAGAGAGAGAGAGAGAGAGAGAGAGAGAGAGAGAGAGAGAGAGAGAGAGAGAGAGAGAGAGAGAGAGAGATTGTTGAGGGAGTGAAGAAAGTGGGGAGAGAATGACTGCAAAGAGAAAATCGATGAAAAATATTGGCAAAACGAGAGAGAGAGAGAGAGAGAGAGAGAGAGAGAGAGAGAGAGAGAGAGATATTAGAAACGAATGAGGGAAAGGAGTAAAGTAAGATATTAATTACTTTGCTTTAAGGATTTTTTTTTTCTTTCTTTTTTTTGATGTAAGCCTATGGTAAGAGGAAGTCAGTTTGACTGACTGAAAATAGAAAAACTGCCGGTGAAGGTGAGAAAAAGATAACCAGTGGAAGGGAGGCGAATGGTTGGTGGGGTGGGGGGGATGGAGTATTATAAACAGTTAAGAGGGGCACTGAGAAGCTGCAAACTTGCGTGAAGGGAAAGAATGGGAAAACTGAACTGATAAGGCGCGCCGCTGGGAGAGGCAGACAGATAAGGAAGAAAATGTGGAAGATGAAACGGTCCTATTATACTGGTATAAGAAAGGAGAAAGGCAGGAGAATGAGGGAGGAAGAATGATATATCTTCAACGGAGAGGCAAGGTAAAAGGAAGAAGAGAAAATACGATAGGAAATGTGCGATCTGAAGAAACAATGAGGGTAGGGGAACTATGGGTAAGAATATGACTGAAATGTGGGGGGGGGGGAATGATTAAGAACAGAAGAGGCTGATGAGTGCGTGGTCAAAAAGCGTTGTATAAGTAAGAAGAGAAAGTCAAGCTAGGTGAGGTCATCATGGTCAGCATCATCATAATCATCAGCTGAGTCAATCCATCACAAAACAAAGGGTTGTTCCAACCGGTCCTAACAATTTTCCGAATCGCATCTCTTCATCTCGTCTTCTGTCTGCCTCGTCTTCTCACTCCATCTCTGGGTTGCCATTCAAAATACCCTGGTTTTCCATGTTATCTATTCAACAATGGGCGTGCCCTTCCCAGATCCGTTTGTATTTTTCTTTATTGAAATAATTATTTTGACTTCTTTCCCCTAATCTATTACCCATGAACCTTTCATTTTATCTTTCCATGTGATCCCTAATCAAATTTTTTCCATTCCTTTTTGAACATCCCTAAAATTTCGTTCCTAGGATGTTGTAAGGTTCCATGTTTCTGATCTTTCAGTTGGAATAGGAAGGGCACATTGATTATATTAATTTCACTTTCACATATGGTAATTCCTTGTCCTTTTTGTAGTTACTTAGTTGGCAAAAGCCCTCCATTCCTTTCATATTCTTCGCCTAATTTCACTGTCGTGAACTGGATTTGCCTGAACTGCCCGTTAAACATAACGTTTGTTTCCTACATATTCATTTTCAAGCCAACTCAGACTCTCCCTGTTCAGGTCTTCTATTATTTCTTAAAGTTCTGTTCCCTGTTCAATGACGAGGACTGTGTCGTGTACAAGTCGAAGATTATTCAGTCACTCAACATTTGCGTTAATTCCTTTCTCATCTCAATCAAAATTTCGGAAAACGTCTTTAGGCACAAAGTGAATAGTAACTGAGTGAAACTGTGTCCGTGTTAAACATCTTTTATTACCGTTTCTTTTTCTGCCTGTCCTTCCGATGTCTGATGGCCGTGCTTTGTAAATATTTTCTAGTGCTTTAACATAAGGCTCTTCTACACGTTGTCCTCGAATGGTACTAATTACTGCAGCTCTTTCAACAGAGACAAATACTCCCATAATTTAAAAATGCCATGCAAAAAATTTTCTTATATTTTGAAGGGAAAGAAGTTGTATGCGGCTTTCATGGATTTGGAGAAAGCATATGCCAGGGTGGATAGACAAGGACTGTGGAAAGTATTACGAATATATGTAGTAGATGGGAAGCTGTTGAATGCGTGAAGAGTATGTATGATGGTGCTAAGGCTGCAGTGCGTGTGGATGGTGAACTGAGTGAATTTTTCTCATTGAAGGTTGGGTTGAAACAGGGATGTTCTCATTGTCACGGGGTTTTTAAAATAAATGCAATTATTAAAATGATAATGTTCAATAATACTGAAGAGCAGGGACAATGAATTGTCTTGCTAAATCAAGCAATGATTACTTTATGCCGGCCCGTCTATCCGACTCTCTCAGAACGAGAATTTATAAACTTTCTCAACAGTACACAGCAGAGACTAATTACTCACAATTGCTGTTTATTAGTACTGTTAGCATCTGGAGAAAGTTGCTTCACCCCTGAAAATAAATAATTAATACTATTAATAATAATATCAGGTTCTTGCGGATGCGTTATCTCCTAGAAGGCACAACGGATTTTAAGCTTAATACAACAAGACTGGCCTAAGTACCAGTTATGAATAGCAAAGCGTTTATGCAAGCTAGAAGCTAAAAGGGAAATAAGCTTAATTATGGAGAAATGAAACACGAGTTTACATTACATTAAGCTCAAAGAAAAAGAACTGTTAAATTTATTAATTACAAAGGAACAAATTCAATGTTACATTTCAAAATGAATTCAAAATAAAGAGATCGCACTCACTCACTCAGAAGCTAAACTCTTAAACCTAGGAAAATACGAAAAGAAAATACTGGTCAATGTAGCGTATCACCAAGGAAGGGTAGGAGCCTGGAGAACTGTAGTCTAGTGGAGTCTGGGTGTTAGATGACCTCTCTCACTCTCACTACTGGAACACAGAACCATACTCCGTCGCGACAGACAAAAGATTGATTCAAATACAATGCATGTGGTAGGAATATGCACAGGCCAGTGGAAGAAGCCATGGCCAACGGTTGAGGCAAGCAGGGGCGAACAATATAGAAACAATAGTATCGCTCAGTAGAGCACTTAATGACGTGCATTAGATTGGTCACTTTTGAAACAGTGACGAATGTTTTGAAAAAAGTATACCATCGAAATGGAGAGAGAAACGGTTGACTGAACGATCCACAGTGAGTTTTCCACTAATAGTTCGTGGTTTCTTACAAAAGGAAAATGTCACGAATTTGATTCGTGACATTACGCCCCTTCAAAATGAAATTTTTTCCTTATGGGAAAAAATTTGTGGATATATATGTATATGTATATATATGTATATATATATATATATATATATATATATATATATATATATATATATATGTACACATCCTAACTCAGTCACACAAGATTCACACTGTGGTGTGTGTGCTATCCTGCTACAGGAGAAAATCACTATCGCCAATGAGCATAAAAACCTTGTATTTACATTAATAGAGGCAAGCTTGAGGGAAAAAACTCCATGACGACAGTGAAAATCCTGTACTCAGGTCAAACTGAGCGAAAGTTCGCTACATTTACACTGACAACTAATTGTTGTGTAGCATGGTGTATGTGATACACGGTGTAGGTGTGACAGTTGTAGTGTAACTGTACCTACGTGTAAAATGATAGTACACTCAACCCTCGGCTATCACTCCAAATTGGTCCCGCTATGGCTGCGCTATAGCCGAAACCGTGATACCCGAATTGAAGAACTTATGGTAATAATTCTAATTGGTGCCAAGACCTCAATATTTACCCCTAAGATACGTTTTTTGTACCACATATTAATATATAATAGTCTAAAAATGAGCATGTTTTATGATGTGATCACGATTCTTATAAATACCCCTCACAGTTGATTCATTGATGTTATGTTTCTTCCCCACACTTCGCTTGGTCTCAACATTCTCTATAAGTTTCACATTTCCAGTTTATCTGCATAACATAGGTTCTTCCTCTTCTTTATTTCCCTGCCAGGTGCCGCAGCATTATGTTGGGTGGTAGGGGGATGGGGAGGCGGTACGTTGGCCATGGTCATATCATAAAAAAAGTTATTGTTCTCGCTATCACTGTTCACGGTCTGAGGGTGCACACTTGAATGGTTTGGCGGGCAGGAGACTCGGTCAGGCGGCCAATCACTGCTCGGCTGGCGCTGATGTCACACAACCAATCACGGAGTGAAGCTTTTGTTGGCTGGGTGGAGCACTGGAGCCTGGCCTTTTTGAAATTTTCGAACATTTGCGGTGCGTGATAGCAGGCATTTTGTGCGTGATAAAGGTATTTGGGTAGTTTTTTATATAGGCGTGATAGCAAGATATGCTATAGCGGAACCCGTGATAGCCGAGGGTTGAGTGTAAATATTAATAATATGGTGACGACGAAGGCAGAGGAGAAGAGGCAGCAGCGTGCGGCAGACGATCAGCTGGCCCGCACAGCAAAACTGCTACACCCATCACTGTACCTGCAAAATCAATTAAGGTGAAGCATCAAAAGTGTCAATGAGACAAAAATTCTTATTACATTACAATTACTCTCTCTGCCTAGCAATCAGTACATGCTACGAAAGGTACGCTCTAGCTGAAAAATACGGGTGACAGCCTAAGCTTCGTACATTCGAGGTCGCCATTAATCTATTAGGTACATTATTAACCAGGAAACGTAGTCCCTGGACGCCGTTGGTCTCGAGGACTCGTGTAGTTTACTGGTTAAACTTAACTCTACACTTACGATTAGTGTTGGCAAGTTGAGAATCCTTATGCAAACTCAGGCTCGTGTGTCCGCAGACACAGCCTCGAACTGCACGTGGGTCCTCAACCTCTGCCTTAACCTAGTGCCTATATTAATATCGGGGAGCTGAGAATCCTTGTGCAAACTCAGGCTCATGTGGCCGCAGACACAGCCTCAGGTCGCCTCTGTGGGGTTCTCTCTCGAACTTCCCCCTTAACCTACAGTACTTATATTAATATCGGGGAGCTGAGAATCCTTGTGCAAACTCGGGCTCCTGTGTCAGCAGACACAGCCTCGAGTCGCCTCTGCGGGGTTCTCTCTCGAACTTCCCCCTTAACCTACAGTACTTATATTAATATCAGGGAGCTGAGAATCCTTGTGCAAACTTGGGCTCGTGTTCTAAATCGAGTTCGCGCTGTTTTTGCTCGTGTTCTAAGTTGAGTTCACGCTGTTTTCGTTCGTGTTCGCGCTGTTCTCGCTCGTATTCGTGCTCCTTTTCGCGTTCCTCACGCTGAATTCAACACTCTTCACGAGCATCACTCTAGCGCTGCTGTTCGTAATTAAACCGAGAAAGGATGAACTCCTTGATTTCAGTTGGGTCCGTAAGACCCATATCTTTGGCTTACTGTACATAGATGCTGGTCGACATGATGCTAACTCAATCTAACCCGTACACCGCGGGCATGTTTACCAATGTTTTGCGTGTGCTGCGGGGTTATTCGGGCTCCGACAGACTCTCAAAAAATATTTGCCAAAAATCAGTTATTAGTCCTAGAATATTAACATTATATATGCTTATGGCACATACCTTCAGCCTTCTCCTGGAATGTTTGTTGAGCCTTCGTCAGTTACCGTAGGACTTGTGGAGACCTCTGAAGTTGGGTAACGAAGTCTCCACTTTACACTTCCCGACAACCTGTAATATGATTACCACAGCCAGATATTAACACTATAAACACTACTCTATGATTTTCAAGTAGTTTGGGATCCATACTCAAAAAAAAAAAAAACACTGTGAAAGCAATGAAAATTACGAGCGCATCTGACCGTCGCACTTGCGCTAGTTTGCTCTTGGTACTCTGTCATTTATTATTCATAAAACCCCTCACACTTTATATTTCTATTACTATATACCACTTATATATATCTACAGTCTTTATCCATAAGTTTCCTTCAGTAGTATTAGTTTATTGTCACTGCAGGGATTCAATTTCTTTCAGTAAAATACGTAGCATTCACTTTCTCGTCCTGCATACTAGCATTGAGAGTGAATGTCACTTTCACCTTCACTCTCATAACTCATAGTATTCAGACATGCTAGAGTGAAACTTTCACTTTCATTACTCCTAGGGTATATACTCGTATTCTTATAATACTACTCATTTACATTTCTATTTACGTTCTCTATTTTATTTACGTTATTTACATTTCTATTTTATTTACACTGTGTTATGCACTGTCACTTGAAGTAACGTATAAAACTATTTTCCACTGTTCACGTATATTTACATTCATTACTTTCATTTGCTGTTTACACATTATTTACACATTATTTACAATTCCACTTGCACTGTTTTACTCAATAGAAAGATCGTAGTCACTCTTTTATCAATTGTCAGCCCTTTACCTCTTTCCACACGAGGTTTAGTAGGGGGTAAAGGTCACAGGGCCCTTTGTATGGGGGTGAAAAGTCCCTGAAGCTAGCAAGAGCGAACTGACGTACCTCCACGTTGGAAGATGAGAGTGAACTGATAAGGGTGGGCCAGGGTGGTGGCCTACCTAGGGAAATTCATTACTACCAACGTTAGCCTCTTGACACAGCTAATATAGAGCAGTGAAATGATTGGCAGGAAAACTAGACAATACATTATAAATTAGGTAGTTCCAGGTGAATGTAAATATCACTTAGGCTTCTCCCTTCCCTCCTTATATGTATATTTATTACGAAAATAGATTATACGGCATATTTCAAGGGGAAATAAACAGCGAAAATTAGCGAACAAATGCACATGAGGTGTTGTCAGGTGATAATTAGCCAATTCCAGGTGTATGGCACTCTCACTTACCTTGTTTCGTTCTTGTATATATTATTTGGTATAAGAATAGGGCATAGGGCTTATTTCAATGGATGAAATCAGTGAAAAATGCCAGGGAAGATTTACTTAGCGTAGCACGGCCGGGCAGGCGAGAGGTTAGGGTAATGGAGGGGGAGTAGGGAGGGAAGTCAAGAACGAGGAGAAATGGCTAAATTGTCAACAATAGATGGGAGTACAGATGAGATTAGGAGTGCTGACTAGTGTTGGACATTGGCAGTACTGATAGATGATACAGGCCCCCACTTGGAAGCCCGGGTGAATTCAAAATAACACAGAATCACAAAAGCGACGCCCTGCGGTATGATCCCTTGCTCCCAAGCATCACAAAAGTGACGCCCCGCGGTTAAGGGGCTAAACAACTAGCGACTCAGTACTGACTGCAATTTTTTTTGCAAAGAGAGATGCGAATAATCAAAAATAAAGAATATAGGCACAGGTTAGTGGTGACCAGTTTTATCTAATTAAACTGGTAAAGAAAGAAAATTAAACAAACAACTGACTGTCTAACTATTATGTAAATTAATAAAAATGAATCAATAATCACCAGTAAGGTAGTGCCTTTAGACTTTGATAATAAATACTTAAGTATGAAGGAGTGAGTATTATCACACGAATAGCTTTAGAGCTAGGAGTTAATATCCTGCAATGAGGTTGCCAATTGTCACGGGGTTTTTAAAATAAATGCAATAATTAAATGATAATGTTCAATAATACTGAAGAGCAGGGACAATGAATTGTCTTGCTAAATCAAGCAATGATTACTTTATGCCAGCCCGTCTATCCGACTCTCTCAGAACGAGAATTTATAAACTTTCTCAACAGTACACAACAGAGACTAATTACTCAAAATTGCTGTTTATTAGTACTGTTAGCCTCTGGAGAAAGTTGCTTCACCCCTGAAAATAAATAACTAATACTATTAATAATATCAGGTTCTTGCGGATGCGTTAACTCCTAGAAGGCACAACGGATTTTAAGCTTAATACAACAAGACTGGCCTAAGTACCAGTTATGAATAGCAAAGCCTTTATGCAAAGTAGAAGCTATAAGGGAAATAAGCTTAATTATGGAGAAATGAAACACGAGTTTACATTACATTAAGCTCAAAGAAAAAGAACTTAAATTTATTAATTACAAAGGAACAAATTCAACGTTACATTTCAAAATGAATTCAAAATAAAGAGATCGCACTCACTCGCTCACTCAGAAGCTAAACTCTTAAACCTAGGAAAATACGAAAAGAAAATACTGGTCAATGTAGCGTATCACCAAGGAAGGGTGGAAGCCTGGAGAACTGTAGTCTAGTGGAGTCTGGGTGCTAGATGACCTCTCTCACTCTCACTACTGGAGCACAGAACCACACTCCATCGTGACAGACAAAAGACTGATTCAAATACGATGCATGTGGTAGGAATATGCACAGGCCAGCAGAAGAAGACGTGGCCAACGGTTGAGGCAAGCAGAGGCAAACAATATAGAAACAATAGTATCGCTCAGTAGAGCACTTAATGACGTGCATTAGATTGGTCACTTTTGAAACAGTGACGAATGTTTTGAAAAAAGTATACCATCGAAATGGAGAGAGAAACGGTTGACTGAACGATACACAGTGAGTTTTCCACTAATAGTTCGTGGTTTCTCACAAAATGAAAATGTCGCGAATTTGAATCATTACAGTCATGTCTCCATGGTTGTTCAGTCTGTACATGGATGGGGTAATAAAAGAGGTACAAGGTAGGGTAATGGATGTTGGAGTGGTCCTGGTGAGAGAGGGTAGTGTTTGGAAACTCCCTGTACTGTTGTTTGCAGATGATACTGTGTTGTTGACTGAAGACGAAAGGGAGCTGCAGGGCTTGGTGGATGAGTTTGGGAGAGTGTGTAAGAAACGGAATCTAAAGGTGAATGTAGGGAGGAGTAAAGTGATGGTCTTTGAGAGAGGTGAAGTCAATGAATGTATAGCGAGGTTGGATGGTGAGGAATTGGAAAATGTGAGTACGTTTAAGTACTTGGGTAGTGTGGTGAGTAAGGATGGAGGTTCGGAGGGTGAAATGCTTGAAAGGGTACAGCAGGGAAGAAAGGTTGCTGGTTCCTGGAAAGCAGTGATAAGAAACAGGGAAGTGAGCATGAAAGTGAAAAAGTTACTACATGACAGTACTGTGATACCAACTCTAACGTATGGAAGTGAAGCTTGGACATTGCTGGAAGGACACAAGTCAAGAGAGAGAGCAGTGGAAATGAGTTATTTAAGAGGAACCTGTCGAGTCACATGGACAGACAGGCTGACAAATGAGGATGTAAAGGAGCATTGTGGTGTGGATGTGGATGTGATAGGAAGCGTTAGGAGGAATACAGAGGTGGTTTGGCCATGTGGAGAGGATGGAGGGTGAAAGACTGACGAAGAGAATGTATGTGAGTGAGGTGGAGGGGGGGAAGAGGGAGGGGGAGGCCGAGGATGAGGTGGAGGGATGGGGTGGAGAGGTATATGAGAGAGGGGGGTGTGAACTGGGAGCAGGGCAGTGAAATGGCGGGGGACAGGACGACGTGGAGGCGATTTGTTTGAGGCCACCCCGAACGAGATTGAGGCGTCCGGCAATAGTTAGATAGATAGATAGATATTTTGAAGTTTTGTCGATGCCTAATTATTAACTAGAACATGGCTTTTTGTCGAGTAAGCACTTCGAATTTTTGCAGGCTCTTTTCTCTACTTTGCATTTAAGGTAGGATTAATTCGATTTATTAGGACTTTTGTGAAAAGTTTGTACACAACAGGTAGCCGACTAATTGGACGGTAGTTGTTTAGGTCTCTGATGTCTTGTTTTTTGTAAAGCAGAATAAAAGATGCATTTTTTCAAGATTTGGGAACAGCTCTGACTTTTAAACATTTCGAAAATTACTTTGCTAGTTCATTTGATGCAAAGTCGCCTGCTTCTTTACTAAGACCAGTAGTGATACCATCCTCACCTGCTGGTTTAATAATCTTTATTGCTCTTGCTATCAAAGTGTTCTTTATCTTTGTAATATTGGGAGTGATTGCTACTAATACTTCTCTGACATGACCCAACTCTTCGACCACGATACTGCTGCTGTGAAGTTTCATTTAGAAATCTTCTGTTATGTTGACCAGTTCATTTTTTTTTTCTTCTTACCTTCCTATGACGCTGAGACAAAATATTTCCTTTCTTCTTATCCCAAACCTCCACTTGGTTGCTTTCAGACCTTCATTCTCTTTTTTCAGTTATTATCATGTTAAACTAACGAGTATCTTCATATTACTATTTGATGATAGTGTTCTTCTGTCCAGCTGCTTCAGTGCAACCTCTTATTCCCTTACAGTTATATTCCTTCTCTTCTTTAGAAGTTCCTTTGTAGTCTCTCAGAGCCTGTTACTCTTTGTCGTGGTTTCCTACCTCTTATTTTTAGAGCTGCTTTGTTTACTTGTATCGTGAAGTTTACGTTCCTTTTTTTTGTGTCGGTATTTACATCATCCATCAACTGAGAGCATTCAATTTGAAATAACAAGACAAATTCTGCTGCCTTCTCCCTCACTACTACAAGGTTTGGGTATTTCCGTCGGATTAGTCTCTCAATAATTTCTCTTCTGAGATCTATTACTGTTTGACTTTTTACCATTCTGTGATCGCTTCCTACACTTACGTTCCGTTTTTCACTGTACTCGGAGATAACTGGGGACAGACAATGGGTACTAAATAGGTCATTACAGATGATATTATGTCTCATTTGCTTTGTACTACCACTGAAAGTTTTTATTCAGCTTGCAGTAGACTTCGCTTCGGGAAGGGATAACAAGTGACTGTATATAGTGTAACTCCTGCTGTTCGAAATCTCTACTAAGCTGAAAAAAAATCGTTTATCTGTAGAAGTAAGCCACAGAAAGACCTAATCGTACTGGAGGAGTTATGGATATGATGGGATGGGAAACGAAAAGGTAAATTATGAAGAGGAATAGAAACAGCGGCTTTGGGTAAAAGAAGGGATGTTGGGCCAGTCTACAACAAATAGAAATGATGGAGATGGATGGGGGTAAGAAAACGAGAGATATGGAAAAGGCAGACCGAACTGTAAGAGTGAAAGGGAAGAGACTGGTATAAAGAACTGTAGAAAGGAACATTGGATATAGTTAAAAAGTGGAAAGTGAAAAGACCAGCGCACAATATTTAAAGGGACAGATGTGGAAAGAGACGGAAAGTACTTAAAATGTTAATGGAAGGGTATAGGATATGAAGAGGGAAAGTATGAATTATATGAAGGGTTACAAGAAGCCAGAGAGAGGAAGGCAATATTTAAGGAAAGAGGCGTGGAAGAGAAAAACATAGTTAGATCAAATGTGGGCAGAAAAGGAGGAAGTACGATAGACAATGGAGAGATATCCGGCGGGAAGGGAGGGGTAAGTAAGACAATGTCAGGATATGGGAGGAGGTGAGATTACATAAGACATAAATTTAGTGATGTAGTAATGGAATGGGTTTACTAAAGGATGAGGGTTCGGATGTAGAAAAAAGTGTTAGGAGTGAGTAAGCTATAAAAGGAAAATTTTGGCAGGGAAAGGGGAAGTTGGTAAGATTTAATGGGATGGACGTGAGAAGGAAAAGGGATGGTAAGTAAAATGTAAGAAATGGAGGGGAGTAGTAGAGCTTTTACGAGAGACATGTAGGTTGAGAGAGTAGAGACAGGTAAGTGGCGGAGGAAGCAAATCAAACCTGGGGGGGTGGGGGGATGAGCTGAAGGGACAGGCCCAGGGGTGGGGGGTCAAGGGGTTCGATTTCTTCTTTTCAAACTTTTTCCAACAATTTGCCCTGTATGTGACAGCTGGTGCATTTAAGTTAATAAATTATGAAGTTCAGAAGGTTCCTTTTTCTAGTGTTTTGTAAAAATATTCAGCATAATATAAACAATGAGTACTTCGAACATAAATTTCAGTAACTGGGGGAGGCATGGCTCAATCGGTAGAGAGGTGGCCTGCAGTCCTTCTGGACCCAGGTTCAAATCCCGGCTGGGGCAGGGAACTGTTTAAGGATTTGAATTTCATATAATCAGACTTTACTGATCTATCAGAAGACCCGTCGACATGTCGTAAAAATACCCCCGCTAATACCAATACACCAGTCCTGTATGAGACAGCCCTAACATGTATTCAATATGGACGGTGGGTGTTAGCGCCGAAGTGGTGACATGTAGAGGTGTAAAGTATGTAGAAGGACTACTGGGGTCTTGGGACCAGGCTGCGAAGCCTATGCCCAGAGTCGAACACATAAAAAAGAAAAAAAAATCACCAACAGACAAGTTTTCCAATAGATTTAAACAAAAAATTTGAAACAAAAATATTACAAATATAACAAAGTCAGTGGCGCGATAGATGGGAAAGAAAACACACTTGTCTGTATCTATTTGTATGTATGTTTTTCCACAATTATCGAACCAAACAAACCATAAAAACGAAACACTTTGCCAGGGCACAAAAAGCCATCTTGGCTTGTACAGCTATACTTTCTAATGGGTATACTTACGCACGCACATACCGCTAGATATACCATAAACCTACAATATAAGTAGAAGGTCGTAAATCGTAAGCAGCTACATCAACATATAGGCCTCATACAACATTCAACAAAATCAACATCCCATAGTTTTGCGGAAACCAGGATTTATATGTATACCCCCAACCCCCAGAAAAAAAATTACGTCTGTAACTAGCAGCGACAAAATCTCTAGTTACATACACCAGGTCAGTACTATCTGCCCTAGCTTTATGGCAATGTAGAAGCATGACATTCTTCAACCATTTTTGAGTCATTGTTGACCCAAGGTATGTCTTCACCTTGCGTAAGGAAGAAAATGACCATTCAGCTGTTGCTCTTGTGACTGGTACGGTCATGAACTGTTTCATCAGCTTCGCCACGTTTGAAGCCAGGAAGACTTGGTTGTTCTGTGAAGACTTCAGAGGTTTTCACTACCGTTTCAAAAAATTCTTGGAATTTTTCATCTGAGCGTAGTCATTGCAGGTACTGTTTAGCTACAGCTGATGCAGATAGAGCTTGTTCCACTTTGGTATCCTTTCTCGGTAGCTACAGAGAAACTTGCTCAGTAGCACTGGGCACTAAGTGAGATAGTTTAAGCCCCCCAAAAGTCTGAAACTTCTCATGCTGCCTTTCACCATAGTCGTCATGGCTATGACTATTTACTGTATTTCAGCCAAAGCATTGCTCAAAGCTTCATAATTCGCCAGGACAGAATCGACATAGATTGTGCGCACTTTTCATCTTGTTGAACAAAGTGGCCTTAAACCAGGTGCTTCAGGTGAAAACTTTTCCTTCATGTTGGTGAACACAAGTGAGCGCTTGGGGGAATACTGTATCAGCTGAGATATTTCCAAAATCAGATTCAAGGTGTCTCTGATTATGTTGACCTTTTTGGCAGCATGTTGTAGACACAGATTTAAACAGCGTGCAAAGCAGTGGACATGCAGAGGAGAAGGTTCTTCTCTTCTATTTTGGGTGGCAACTCCACACTGATGTCCCATCATGTTTGCTGCCCCATCATAACCCTGACTACGACATTGGGCGAGTGGTGAAGCACATCTGACAAGAACATCTTTGATTGCAGCTGTTTGGGTATCTGAATCAGTGCTATCAACATGAACGAATTCAATAATCTCTTCGTGAACTACAAACTCTTTGTCAACCCATTGGATACAAATGGCAAGTGGCACCTGGTTATTGATGTCTCTAGTTTCATCTGCAAGAGCTGCAAATACTTCTGCTTCACGATTATCACACAGTAAGTCCCTGAGAAGGTTGTATTCCATTAGAGTTATGCATTCATTCACACTGTTATGAGATAAGTAGTTGTTATGTTTAATCCACTGCTTCATCTCCAGATTATCTTCTGATCGTAGTTTCAGTAACTGCACCAAGTTCCTTCCAATATCTTCATGTCCTTGAATTGCCACGTCTTGCCTAAGAAGCACACAGTAGACATTTGTTTGCCACGCCTTGCCTAAGAAGCATGCGCACACTAGACATTTGTTTCAGTAACATGTCTCTTCGTATAGCTTGCAACTTAGAGACTTGATCTTGCAGTTGAGTATTTATTCCAGGAGTATTCTTGTTCTTCCTCTTGTATACTGCTCTTTGTGTCCCTCACTGTCTTGATGTTTCTGAATTGTAGTTCTTGCCTTTTTCCAGTTTCTAAATCCATCTTTGACGAAGGCTGGTTCAATATTCTTACACAAGGTCAATTCATTAGCACTGTGGCAACTATGAATAATGAAACAAAGTGCCCTCTGATTATGCAGTTTCAGCCCAGGAAACTCCTTATACCACTGTGATTGAAAAGTACGATAGTCTTGTTTGTTTCCAACTTGCTGTTTTGTTGCTTGGATGGTAAAGTTGCCGTCAGGCTTATGTGGTGATGTTCTGGGAAGACAGCATTCTGCACTACATTTTGAACTTGTACATCTCCATGCACTCCAAACCAACAAAGCAAACTAAGCACCATATCCATTACTGCAAAAGCAAGCTAAATCTGTGAGAAAATAGTACCAGTAGAGGTGAAACCAAACAACCTTGTTTATGAGACATAATATGGGGAGTAGACTGTAGCACCAGTCAAACAGGGCAGTACTCCCGAGGTGGATGGCAAGCTGGGGTTAGGGAGAGCTGGAGCTCCCGTTTCACCAGCCTTCAGGACTTGATCCTGACCATCTCCCTTTGCTGAACATTTTCAGTGCATTCACTTACACAGAGAGTAGGTCAGCATGCTCTCTTAATACCTCTACCTTCAACTCTCTACACCACACTACATGTGCATAACGTATCACACCTTCTATTCACTCTATTTAGTAATGGCCACTGCAATATTACTATCAAATGAGGTGGCACCTCGGACTGCCACCACCGGCAGGGTAGGACTGGCGGCACAGGGTCCTCCAGGTCGCCATCAAGCGACTGTGCCGGCAGCGACTGTTGCTATTTCCGGTAATGCTCGTCAGCGAAGAAGTGAAAGTGCGGCCTTATTCTTCACCAGCATCCGCGGCCTTACCACAAATTTAAACTCAGTTCATTTTTTTCCTTCAGTCCATATCCCCCTTGGCCCTTTTCCTCACAGAACCACAAATCTCACCCTCTACTGATATATCCCCATTTAGTTTTCCAAGTTACCATCTCCTTACAAACTTCCGTAACAAGGGTGGCACCTGTTGATATATCAAATCCCGCTATGCAGTTGGCACTATTTTAAACTTCACTTCATCCAGTTTTGATTACTCATTGTATAAACTAAATTGTCAAAATATTACCAAATATATTTGTGTAGTTTATCGCTCTCCCAGTGCTTCTTCGGAATCCAGTGTATTTGAATCCACATCCACACAGTTGAGTAACCTTAACCTTGCCCTTAGCACCGAAATTATCATTTTGGGTGATTTTAACATACATAATGTTGAATAGTTATTGCATTCTGCCAGGACTGACGACGCTGGTCTAGAGTGCGAGCTGTTTGCAGAATCATTTAATCTCACGCAGCTGGTAAAGCAACCAACCAGAATACCTCATAATCCTGACCATAATGCCCATCAATTGAATTTATTCCTGACAAATAATCCAGATCAATACAGGATAGAGGTACTGTCACCACTTGGATCCTCTGACCACAATCTCATCAAAGCCTCATTAGTTAACCCCCCATACCTCCCCGTTCTGAACCTGTCAGGGTGACCCAATGGCACTTTGATAGGGCAGACTGGGATGGATTTAGAAATTATCTTGCTGACATTCCATGGCAGTCTTTCATCTCAAGAGATCCCAGTTCTACCAAGTCCCACATTTGCGACTTAATACTAGCTGGTAAGGATTTATTCATACCAAGTCAACAGTTCACTAAAAGATCAAACTCTCCAAAATGGTTTGTGCCAGAGCAACAGCCCACAAGTCATTAGCATATAACTCTTACTTAAAATTAAAAAAAATCTGAATCATTCTCTCAACTTAAAATTGCTAGAAATCATGCAAAAGCTGTAATAAATCTAGCTAAATCAAACTTTCTTCAAAAGCAAGCATCAAAATTATTTAACAACCCTAATGACAATAGAATATTCTGGTCAACCCTTAATTCTTTCAATAATAACTTTAACAAATCATCTTCCATTCCCCCACTAAAATCTTCAAATGGCAACATTACAAATGATCCGCATGGGAGAGCGGATATTTTTGCCAGTACATTTGCCAGAAACTCTACCATAGACTATACCTGCCAGAATGTCCCAGTACTAGAACTTGACTCTCCCAAAATTGCCCCACTTAAAATACATATAAATCCATCCTAGACAATTTACCTACCAACAAAGCTAAAGGCCCAGATGGAATTCCGCAAACTGTTTTGAAAAAGTGTTCCCCTGAACTTGCCTCTGTTCTAGCTAAATTATTCATACTATGCATACGTACTTCTTTATTCCCAAATTCATGGAAAGAAGCCAATATCCACCCAATTCCGAAGAAAAGAAGTTCCTCTGACCCCTCTGATTACAGACCAATAGCTGTCACATCTTCTTTTGGTAAGGTATTTGAAACTTTAATTAATAATCACATTGTTCAACATCTTGAATCCAACAACTTCATTAGTGATAGACAATATGGTTTTCGCCACGAAAGATCCACCATTGCCTCAATCTCCTAACTCATACCATCCATCAGTCAATTGATCTACATGGAGAAACTCATGCAGTAGCTCTTGATATTTCTAAAGCTTTTGACAGAGTATAGCACCGTTCCCTGCTGTCCAAACTCCCTTGCTATGGACTAACATCTTTTGTTCCTTTGATTTCTTCATATCTTAGTGACAGGAAAATAAGAGTAAAAGTAGATGATGTATATTCCAATTTTCACTCAGTTAACGCTGGCGTGCCGCAGGGGTCAGTTCTGGTGCCAACCCTATTCCTGGTTCATATTAATCTCTTATCTGTCACCCAAAATGCCATCCACTCATACGCAGATGACTCAACACTACATAGTTCATTCACACTCAGACAGACACCCATTTACAAAGTCTAATATCTCTACCTCTCAACTCAGTACAGCCATCTCCATAAATCAAGACCTATCTACGACCAGTGAATGGGGACAAAACAACCTTGTCTCATTTAATGCTAGTAAAACTAAATATATACAATTTTCTAATAGACAGATCTTGCCAGATTCGTACATTACCTTCAGTGCTACTAATATTCCCATCTCCAAAAGTATTGAAATTCTTGGCGTCTCACTTAACAATGCCCTCAGCTGGACCTGTCATGTTAGATCGCTTGCTAAAACCGCCTAAAAAAAAATTGGATTATTGTACAGAGTCCTTAACTTCTTCACTGATGAGCAGTTAGCTATAATTTATGAGTCATGTGTGCTCTCAGCTTGAATATTGCTCACCCTTGTGGAATGGATGTGGAGAGGTTGCATTAAAACAACTAGACAAAATTCAGAACAAAGCTGTTAGAATTATTAACAACCTTGCCATTACAAATAAACTACCTCCCCTGCAAGTAAGAAGGAATGTTGCCTCCCTTGCATTATTTTACAGATATTTTTTATAGCAAATGCTCAGACGAAGTTGCATCCATGGTGCCACCTCTCCATGCCTTCCTTCGTGCTACACGGCATCTGGTAGTGCTCATGACTGGAATGTCACTTAGCCATCCATATTGCAGAACTTCTGCCTATCAGAGTTCTTTCATTCCTCGAACTGCATCTCCCTGGAACTCGCTTCCCCAGAATTGTTTCCCTCCAAATATCAACCCACAGCTGTTGAAGTCTAACTGTTACAGGTATTTTATGAACAGAGGACACAAGTAATCTGGTGTATGGATTATTATTATTTTATACATTTGTTTTTCCTTCCTTCGTTCTGTTATTTAAAAAAAAAAAAAATGATGAGGTTTATAATTGCACATTCTTGTGGACATCTGTCTGTCCATCTATCAATAGCCCGAAGCCTGAATCCCGAAAGGGGTGGCCACAGACAAACGCCTCCATGTCGCTCTGTCACCCACCAGCTGACTACCCTCCCCCCAGCTCACTCCCCCTCCCTCATATACCTCCCCACTCCATCCTTCCACCTCACCCGTGGTCTCCCCTTCCCTCTCATTCCATCCACCTCATTAGCATACACTTTCTTATTCATTCATTTGCCATGCTCTCCACATATCCAAACCGTCTCAGCATATTTCTCCTAACTTTCTCAAACACATCCACATCAACACCACAACGCTGCTTCATCTCATTCGTCAACCTGTCCCTCCATGTCACTCCACATGCTCCTCTCAGAGAAATCATTTCCACTGCTGTCACTCCTGATTTGTGCCCATCTTGCAAAATCCACGTTTCACGTCGATACGTCACGGTAGGGATGACAGTACTATCGTGCAGTGACTTCTTAACTTCCATGCTCACTTCCCTATTTCTTATCACCGCTTTCAGTGAACCTACAACCTTTCTTCCCTGCTGCACCCTTTCACACACCTTCCTCCCCGACACTTCCAACCTTACTCATCACACTACCTAATTACTTGAATGCACCCACAATCTCCATACCATCACCATCCATCTTCACTGTACATTGTGACCTAATTCCTCTCAAAAGCAATAACTTTACACTTATTTACATTAACTTGCAAATTCCCCTTCTCGTATACTCTCCCCAGCTCATTCACTAAACATTGCAGCTCCCACTCATCTTCACTCAACAACACAGCTTCATCAGCGAACAGCAACACTGGAAGCTTCCACACCACACCCTCATTCTTTAGCTCCACCCCAACATCCACTGCTGTACTTTGCACCTCCTTTACCACTCAGTCCATGTATATATTAAAAAGCCAAGGAGACATAACACATCCTCGTTTCGGTCCTACATTTAGATAAAAGAACTCACTCAGCTCACCATCCATTCGCTCTGCAGCCCTAGCTCCGTCATATATACTCTTCACAGCACTCAGTAGCTTCCCATCCATATATTCTTAATATCTGTCTATCTATCTATAGCCCGACGCCCTAATCCCGCAAAGGGTGGCCGCAGACAAAACGCCTCCAAGTCACTCTGTCACCCATCATTTGACTCCCCTCCCCCCAACTAACCCCCCCCTCCCTCATATACCTCTCAGCTCCATCCCTCCACCTCATCCTCGGTCTACCCCTCCCTCTCCCTCCCTCCACCTCACCTACATACACCCTCTTAGTCAGTCTTTCATTCTCCATTCTCTCCACATGTCCAAACCACCTCAGTGTATTTCTCCTAATCTTTTCAACCACATCCACATCTACCCCACAACGTTCCTTCACTTCTTCATTCGTCAACCTGTCCCACCACGTCACTCCACATGCTCCACTCAAGTAACTCATTTCCACTGGACTCTTGCAAGGTCCACGCCTCGCTTCCATATGTCAGGGTAGGGATCACAATACTATCATGCAGTGACTTCTTAACTTCCATACTCACCTCCCTATTTCTCATCACTGCTTTCAGTGTACCAACAACCTTTCTTCCCTGCTGTACCCTTTCACGTACTTCATCCCTCAAAGTTCCATCCTTACTCATCACACTACCCAAGTACTTGAATGCACTCACATTCTCCATATCCTCACCATCCAACCTCACTGCACACTCTGTGACTTCATTCCTCTCAAACACCATAACTTTACTTTTGTTTACATTACCTTTCAGCTTCCTCCTCCTACACACTGTCCCAAATTCATTCACCAAACCTTGCAACTCCCATTCATCTTCACTCAACAATACTGTATCATCAGCAAACAGCAACACCGGAAGCTTCCAAATCTCACCCTCATTGATTAGGGCCACCCCCACATCCACTGCCCTACCTTGCACCTCCTTTACAACCCCATCCATATATATATTAAACAGCCATGGAGACATCACACACCCCTGTTTCAGTCCCACATTGAGATCAAAGAACTCACTCAGCTCACCATCCACTCGCACCGTAGCCCTAGCTCTCTCGTACATACTCTTCACAGCACTCAACAATTTCCCCTCCACTCCATATATTCTTAATACCTTCCACATACCTTGCCTATCTATTCTGTCATAAGCTTTCTCCAAGTCCATGAAGGCAGCATACACTTTCCTTCCCGTCTCTAGATACTTCTCCACTAAACATCTTAGAACAAATATCTGATCTACACACACTTTTCCCTTCCTAAATCCCCCTTGTTCTTCTCCAACTAGCTCCTCTGTCATATGCCTAACCCTATCAATGAGTATTCTACCATATATTTTACCAGTCACACTAAGAAGGCAAATACCCTTATGGTTACCACTTACTTCTCTCTCCCCTTTTCCTTTGTACAGAGGAACAATTATGCCTGATTTCCAGTCCTCTGGAACACTTCCCTCTTCCCAAGCCAATCTACACAACTTCCATATCCACTCCACAACAATCTCACCCCCATACCTAAGCATTTCACCACACACTCCATCAATTCCTGGGGCCTTTCCCAGCTTAATCGTCTTCATCGCTTCCACTACTTCTGACCTACTGATCTCTTCCTCCCTCCTCTCATCTCTTCTTCTCCCAGCCATTCCCCAACCACTTATACTCACACTGCTCTCACTCTCTACATTCAACAAATCCTCAAAGTGCTCCTTCCATCTCCTCAATTTCTCTCTCTTCTCCACCAACAATCTATTATTCCTATCTTTCACTCCCCTATTACTTCCCCTTTCACACTGCCTTACTTTCTTTACCTCCTTCCAAAACAATTTCTTACTCTCCCTCCATTTCACACTCAGATTCCTCCCAAAGTCTTCATCCACTTTCTTCTTACTCTCCTTCACCAGTCTCTTAACCTCCCTTCTCCTGCTCACATATACCTCTCTCTTCTCTCTCTCATCTTCTCCCCTACCTCTACTCGCCAATCATTCACCATATGCCTTCTTCTTTTGTTCCACAGCTCGTTTCACCTCATCATTCCACCATGCTGTCCCTTGCACACCCTTGCATCTCCTCCTCACTCCACAAACCGCCTCACACGCTGCGCTTATCTCTTCTGTGAATATCTTACATACGTCTTCCACCCCTTCCATCTGCTCTAGCTCATACCTTCCCAATCTTTCTTCCACTATGCTCTTATACTCTGTCATTTTCTCACTATCTTGCAATTTCTCCACTCTTCTCACAGGAGCTGCTTCCTCCTGTTTTCCGCTTCGTCTCCTCAACCACTTTCTTTGCAGCTCTACCTTGGCCATCACTAAGTGATGGTCCGAGACTCCATTCCCCCACCCTCTCCACACCCTTGCATCCAACACTTGTCTTCTCATTCGCTCATCCACACACACGTAGTCTATCATTGCCTTTCGTTCAACAAGTTCACCATCCATCCTCCTCATTACTCTCCATGTATACCGGTGGATCATCTTATGACGAAAGTAGGTGTTGGCTATTGCCAACCCCTTACCAGCACAGATGTCCACCAAAGCACTACCATTCCCATCTACTTCAGCTGGCACACCCCACATATCCTGCCTATCATATGCTTTCTCCAAGTCCATGAAGGCAGCACATACCTTTAAATATCACCTGATGTGAGATTTAAAGGTAGAAATGTGGGAGCAGGTGAGATTTAAAGGTAGGAATGTGGGAGTTGGAAGTAAAATAGTTAAGTTGGTGGTGGGTGTGCACGGGGAATTAGAGGTGGGATATATTACAGAGAAGGGAAGAGCAGGATTTGTAAGAGGATTATTTTAAGGAAAGAAGTAAATTAATAAAGCCTTTTTCATTAAATTTCGCATTTAAATTGGGTGCTATGAAGTGGTTAACCACTAATCAACTGGTAGTATGTGGTTGCAACCATCATCCACTCCTTCATGTGGTGCTACCTACTTCATCTTTCACCTTTATCTTTCTATTCAGTGTCCGCCTCTTACTACTTCTCCTATCATTCTTGTCATTTTTTGTTATACTTCATTCCAATTCAGATGTCTGTATACTGAGTGACAAACCTAATGGTTTTCTGTGACCAAGGAAACCATTACAACACTCGCTGATGACCATATAACCAATTAATAACATGGTGGTGTGAAGTCTACCATGGTGTCCCTGCAAAATGGGTGGAGAGACTCAGATGCGACGTCTCTCCGGGGGTTAAACCTACACATACTTCAACCTCGCCTCGCTAGGACGAGGCACTGTCTGCCGCAGGGAATCATCACTGCACGGAACGGCCCAGGAGGGGCAGTTACTTGCTTGCGGTTGAGCCTGCTTGGCCAGACAGACCAGACTTGTCCTCAGCAACAGCTGATCAATTACCAAACAAATCAACGAAGACAGGTGAAGGGTTAAACACTCCCTCATATGCTTTTTCCCTGCAGTGACTTAGATCAGGTTTTTGTTCTCGCCAACCGAAATTGAAGTTTTCAGTCGAGATGAACTCTACTCAACAAAAAGTTGGAAGGAGCCAATATTGGAGAGGAATGTTTAAACGGATGCATGTAGAGATGTGAGTGTGGCCAGGGGAGATAGCGTAATCTGAGGAAGACAAAGAGGGGAGGAAGTGAGGAGGATAGCTTATGTGGAATGAAAAGGGGGAGGGGGAATGGAGGGGAAGCGGAGCAGGAGAAATACGAGCTGGTATTACACAGGCTGTGGTTACGTACTATATGGCCCTACACCTTCGTGTGTGTGTGTGTGTGTGTGTGTGTGTATGTGTGGTCGTACCCATAGCAACCAAACAACTGTCTGAGCTGTGGAGGTTGCAGCGTCACCACCTAACCAATATCAACAAAGACGGCATCTAATAAAGAGGAGGAAGAGTTTGCATGGATAAACAAGAGACTTGATGATGCTATACATGAAATGAAGTTGTTAAAGAAGATGATTACGTTCCCTTGCAGCCTTGTAATTATGAACTACGCTGAGCTGAAGTCTCGGTCAGATAAACATACGGAAATTATTTCGAAGCTGACACAATTACTGGAGGTGCTGGACCGTAGAGAGCATCTTGCCACTCGAGAGCGTAAGCGTACAGAGACGAGCTCGTCATCGATTGCTGGAACCCTCATTTTTAAAAATCAAACACAGTAAACGAACAACATGAAAATAATAGGGTGGAATATTAATAGAGTATGCACAAGACTGGAAAAGCCAAATGTACAGCAATTACTTATGGATTCTGATGTAATATGCATTAATGATGTTAAGATGTCCCTGCCAGTGTCATTTCCCGGATATGTAAAGTACAAAAGTAAGATGGTTGGCTCTGCAGAGCAAGGATGGACGGTGGTCTATTAAGAACCGGTTGTCTTATTACCTCTGCCAAGGAGGTTATGTTTTACCCCACGTTGGTCTGTTTGTCTGTGTGTTAGCAGGATTACTCAAAAGTTTTGAGCGGATTATGATAAAATTTTGTGGAAAGCTGGGCCATGGGCCAATGAAAAAAAAAATCTAAAATTTTGAGTTGGATCCTGACCCGGATCCAGATCCAGAGTATCCCGCACAAAATCTCCAAAATTTTTCAATTAATTTCAATGAATTTTTGTGGGAAAGTGTGCCATGGACCAAGAAAGAGTCGATTACATTTGGAGGTCGATCAGGATCATGATCCAATATCCACGAATCCGGATCCGGAATTGCAAAAGGTTATGAACGGATTTTGATGAAATTTTGTGGGTGGGTGGGTCATGTATCAAGGATGAAATGATTAAATTTGGAGGCGGATCCGGATTAGAATCAGGATTATCCCGCACAATATCTCCAAAGTTCTTGATGAATAAAAAAAGAATATGGAAAGGTGGGCCATGGAAGAAGAAAAAATTATTTAATTTGAGGGTGGATCCTGATCCTATATCCACGGATCCGGATCCGGATTCTTTTTAATGGCAATGGCAGTGACGGAGGTGTGCACTGTCTAAGGGCTTTCTAGTGACAGAGTTTCCTAATTCTTACGAATTCCCGTACCCAGTGATTCCTGACGATGTTAATATGCCTTATGATAAAGCTGAATTATTGTCTACCATATGTGTTGACAGTACTTTGCTTGTGATGAATAATCTCATGTTTTATCAAAAACATTTTCCTGGTAATGAAATGTACCAGTAGAATGACACAGGGGTCTCAGAGCTGGATACAGGTATCGGGTCTCCGACACCGATTAGCTGAGTGATTTCTCCGTGTTACAGCTAGGTGACTTCCCCTCTGGTCACGCCCTCATTGAGGCGACTGTTGCCAAGACAGGCATTAATTAAGAGGGCCTCCTGGCCAGAGCGGCGCTGCTGGGAGATCATGCTGCTCTCCATGGTAATGCTGGCAAGACAAGATTAGTTAAGGAAATCATTTCGATATAACAGAACTGATAAGGAAATATTTGTAAACACTGTAACACAAATGGATCCAGTTGACAGAAGCTTAGATATTGACAAGTGCTTCTGGGCCCTTTGGGCCTCTCGCACTTGCTCCTGTGGAGGGCTCTCGCGCTGCACGCTCGCTTTCTTGTCTCATTTCCTCGTGCTTCTCACTTGTTCCCTCGCGTTTCTCGCGTGCATTGCGATCATTTCAAGTAATCTGAGTCACTTTTATGTGCTGTTCTAGTCTAATGTTGTCACTTTGATTTTTTGCAGCTAACCAATTGATCATGTTATTTGCAGCTTCGGGAATGGAACCCAAGTTGTCCGAACGCAAGTCCAAAATACACACACAAACACATGGCTACTGCTATAGTATATTTTAGTTGTAGCTATGGGCAAAAAATTCTACGGAAATCCTTTGCCAGGCGCCAGGAGCGGCGTTAAGTTTTTCAATCATGATGGGACCAAGTTTCTTCACATCAGCGAATTTCTTGTGATTGTTGTGCTAATTTTGGTGCAGTTTGAATGTGTAGTTTCGGCTGCCCGAAATACACACACACACACACACACACACACACACACACACACACACACACACACACACACACACACATGGCTAGTGCTATAGTATATCAGATGATTTTGAAAGTATTATCACAGGTGCCTCATATGAATGTGTGAAGAATAGTATGTGTGTAAGTGAGCAGGAAGTGGAGTAGGGTGGTGTAAGTCTTGGGAGATGGGCAAGGCTATTAGATGATGCAGATGATGCCAGGGTTTGGAAGGTCATTAACTGAAAGGGTGACGTTAGTGTTGATGTGAGTGGAAATGGTTCAAGACACAGTGACAAGGAATTCTGGGCTCATTTTTAGGTTGTCTCAAATCCCCCAGATGTGGCTGATCAGGGCGAGGATGATATAAGCACAGGTGTCACCACCCCTGTTTTGGATGAACCCATCTAACCCACACAGGTGCATCAGCAAGTGAGGAAGATGAAGCCTGATAAAGAGTGCTGGCCAGATGAGCTCCCTCAGGGCATGTTTTCACTCCTGCCAGGACAGTGGACATGATCCATAACGATCCTTTTTAACATTTTTCTTTCCACAAGTGTGTACCTGTGGTCAAGGAAAACCACTACAGGTTTTATTATGTTTATGAAGGGCGATTGATCGAACACCAATAAATATAGAGCGATCAGCATAATTAACCCTCTCCGGCACAGTCACGCATATCGCGTTCCATGTGGTTTTGTAGGAAGAAGCACAGTCACGCGAATCACATTCCTAAGCACACAAAAAAATGCCAAAAATTAAGTTTTCAGCCCATTTGCATCAAATTTTGGTGCATTCTAGAGGGCACATGTTTGTCCCTAGGTAGTGCATTGGCAACAGTGTGACTGCTCTGATGAGACAATGCATAGCAGAAAAACCTCAGTATCTCACGACTAGCCAGGCTGGAGGGATGTGCAGCTGTCAGTCATCCTTTAAACCCGACATTTTCCCCCCTCCCACCCTAGGCAGAAGCCATTATTGAAATACTGTGATTGTAGTGTTTTTGACTATAATGTGAAGTGGTTGTGAACAAAGATATACTGTTCGTAAAGCATTGGGGCCCATTATTAGCCATTAGGCCTACAGGCAGGATTCTGGTTTGTTATAATAGTGTTCCCACTCTCCTTCACCCTGCCCGTAAATGATGAGTAATTTACCTTTTTATAGTGAAGCCAACACTTATATTTGTGAAACATATAGTGCCTGGATTGGTGAAATAACTGACCTACCATAGCAGGCATTTTGTACACCATAGAGATATGCAACAGGCGCTAAGGAAACAGGCGGTCATGTATGCCATAGAGTCGGGAAGGGATTAATAGAGGAAGTGGGGATGGAATCATGTGATAGTGTTTTATACTGTGTATGGTTTAGTGCGAAACATACCGGTACATATAAAGTAACGCAGTGAATGTTCACCAAGAAATATTGCATGCATTGACTGACTTAGCTCAAACCTAGTGCAAGTATCAGAGACAACAAATATGCCACACAGTCACAGACTTCAATGAAAAGGTATTGTACCAATCTCAGACAGTGCTATATTGCGTATGGTTTAGTGTGAAACATACGTATAAAATAGTGCAGCGTGTGTTCACTGAGAAATATTGCATGCAGTGACTGACTTAGCGAAAAAATAGTGCAAGTATCAGAGAAAAGAAATATGCCACAGCCACATATATATACGTATGTTGTGCAGTGAATGTTCGTGGAAAAATCTATTATGTGCATCGCATGTGTTTTAGGCAAATGTATCACAAGGAGGGAAGAAAATACACCACAGCCACAGACAAACACACACACACACACACACACACACACACACACACACACACACGCACATACACACACACACACTTACCCACCCACACACACCCACACTCACCCACACAAACACTCTCACACGCTACATAACTCCTCATCTTCCAGCAATCCTTTAGCTTCTGCCAGCATCTCAACACCTCTGAAGGAAGTGAGTTATCTGTATTTTGTTGATTTGTATATTGACCTATTTCTATAGTTCTATATTTTTTTACACAAATAAGTATTGTTTTTTACCTACACACATATGAGATGGAAGAAAGTTCAGCTTCAGTATCAGTACCTAGCAAAAAGACTAGTGGTCATGTTGAGTTTCTGAGAGCATTATCAAAAACCTTATGATATTTTATGTGTATACTTTGAGTAAAAAAAGAAAATAATAAAACCTAGCGAGCGAAAATATGTAGGTGTGGGTGAGGCAGGGAAAGAATGTTTTTATCTCTCCTGTGAGTGAGGAGGAGTACTCTACATTTGTCATCCAATTTCTCCAAAACTATTGTACCTATCGATTTCCCGTAAGAACCATGATAAAGATCAGTGAATTCTACGTATATTCAGGATATAACAATATAATTTCTCTGACGAAAAGACGGGAATATAATGATTATTGTGCACGCATCACGAAAGTGACGCACAGCTGTGAGTACCCAGTCGTTTTAGGCGATTTTCTCGAAAACTATGAGGCATATCAAAACCAGCTGGTGCTCATGAGAAAGCTCGTGAAATTCTGTATAATATTATGCAATAAGAACATAAGGTGTGCGAGAAAAGTTCGTCTTAAAACCTCCCTGAATTTTTTTTTCAATAATGGCCTTCAGTTTTTGGCTATTTTCTCAAAAACTACAAATCGTATCACAACCGGATTTGTCTCATTAGAAAGCTGATGAAATTCTCTATCAAAACTTGTGATAACATTTTCCTGTTTGATGGGAAGCATTCGAATGGTGATGTTGGGAACTGAAATTTACGTAGCAAAATGTTTATTCACGGCTGCCTAATATTGTTTTATTCGTCTTTTCCTGTTTTTTGTGGTGCTTATCAGGTAGAACAAACATCGGCGAATAAGATGAGACAGGTTTCATGGCAGTATATTGATATTTGGGTGGCGAAAATAAGGCGAGAATAAGAGTTATTTGCCATGTGCGGGCAGCCAGGCCGGGTAGCCAGGCGAATAATATCGTGCACCAGAAAACTTATCACAACTTATCGTGCGCGAGAGGGTTAAATTGTATTTCTAAGTTATATGACAAATTGTTCTGCGAGCGATTGAGCCAGTGGTTCAGCCAATTAGAGTGCAAGCAGGGGCACAGAAATACAGAGGTAGCTTAGAGCACATTGTTACACTGTGCCTCCGTACAAATAAGGCAAGAAGAAAAAAGATGAAACTCTTCATGACTTTTGTCAATTTTTCAGAAGCGTATGATTTAGTCCCTAGACACAAGGTATTCGGAATACTAAAGAAGTTGGGGTGTGGGATGCTGATGCTGATGCTGGCAGCGATTGTAGCAATGTTCCATGGACCATGTGACTGAAAGTGTAGCGAGTGCTGCCATCATAACGGCCATGCTGGGGGTCAGACAAGGTTCACCAGCTTTGTGTCTTTTTATTATAATAACGTGAATGAGTTAATAAAAGCGTTGAAAGAAAACTACGACTTGGAATGATATTTAGAACGGTTGCACATCTTAGTGTTGATGGACGATACTGTTATACTGTCGACAAATAGACAAAATATGATTACAAATGTTGTGTTACTTCAACAGTTTTGTAGCAATTATGGCATGGTAGTAAGAAATAATGAAACTACAGTAAATTCTCTGTATTAAACGGCGGAGATGAGGACACAGAGCCGGTCTGTGTGAACGAGTTGGTGTTAGAGCAGTGCACAAGTTATGTTTGCCTAGGTTAGCCGTTCTTGAGCGACGGTTCTGTGTCTTCGGCCGTCAGGGTACATGTAAAGAATAAAATATGTCATCTGTTGAAATTTGTATCGTTTGTCAAAAAGTATAATGATGTACCATTTATTATGAAGCGCCGTGTGTTTAACGCGGCGCTGATGTCGTCCCTTATGAACAGATGTGAGTCTTGGATTGGTCTTGATATCAAGCCAGTCATCAGACTGTACGATTGAGCGTTAAAACAATTGTTAGGAGTGAGATGGACCACATCAAATCTGGTGTGTTATGCCGAGTCAGGCTGCCCGTCGGTACCAGACTGAGTCAAATTCAGGCAACATAATTATTTTTTGAGAAGATACTGTTGGAATGGTCTACTGTGTACGACGATCCTTTATCACTTGCCATTAGAATTCCGACTGTTATAATACACATATAGGGAAATTGGGGAAAGAATTCCTCACAAATGAAGTTAAACATAAGTTACCTCAGCGATGTTCACGACTGTATTGCAGACTCAAACTCATCAAGATGTCATGCATATAAAAAGATAAACCCAGGTTCTTCCATTCATGATATTTACAAGGAAAAACACTTATTCAGTGAGTTCCACCTAATATCGTTCATGCAGTTCCGTGTATCTGGACATACCCTGGCGGTGGAGACCGGGCGTTGGAATAGGCGGGGGCGTAGGCGCCTCCCACTTGAGAAACGTACAGGTATGTGCATTTGCGGCTTAATACAAACAGAGGTATGTGGCTGAGGCATATCCATTAACAGCATATATCAGACATACTTACAATATTAACAGACTAGAAGATTAATTCATTGATACTTTTTCCCATGATAGATAATTCACGAAGTATTGAAGTTATTCGAGTATTGTTTTGCTTGTTGCTCATTGAATTTAATTTACTTATTTTGTTTAATTAACTGTTATATTTTGTGGACTACAGTTATCTTTGTATGCACTTCAGAGCACGATTTTATGTATTGTAATTACTTTAATAAACGCAAGTAATAAATAAAATGTAGCCGTGGTCAGTGAATTATCTATCAATTGTCTGTCTATCTATGTTTGTGACTGAGATGAAAACGCATGCCAAAAGCAGTGCAGTGTTTAGCTCCGTCTTTAATAGGTGTGAGTGTGTGTGTGTGTGTGTGTGTGTGTGATGAAGGTGAGGAAGAAAGTTACACTTAATAATAATCATAAAGGTGAAGCTATACGATTGCCTCGGTTTCTTTCTGCATCCCATGTCATTCACTGAGGCTTTCATGCATCCAACCTATTCCCGCCGGGGAGTCTGACGAACAGCAGTAATGGCGGCCAAAATTTAAGGGTATGAGCGTTATATCTACTCCAAAGCCTGGGTGGGTGTGGGTATGGGTGTGAGTGTGGGTGTGAATGTGAATGTGGGTGTGGATGTGAATGTGGGTGTGGGTGTGGTTGTGAATGTGGGTGTGGGTGTGAATTTGGGTGTGGGTGAGAGTGTCTGTGGAAGAGATTGGCTGGGTCCACGGACAGGCCACGTGTTTCCACTGCACCCAAGGAGAAGTGCTACTGAGCTCCCTCTTGCAATTAGTCAGCTGTCAGGTTGTCACATTCCTCACTCCACTTGTCTGGCTTCTCTCCTTATCTGCCCATTTCTCTCTTCTCTGCCTGTGTGAGCCTTTTCTTCTTGCTTGTTATTTCTGTTTTTCTATCTTCTTGACATGCTTATATCTTCTCTGCTTCTCTGGCTTTTCTGTTTGTATATCATTTTCACATTGTGTGTGTGTGTGTGTGTGTGTGTGTGTGTGTGTGTGTGTGTGTGTGTGTGTGTGTGTGTGTGTGTGTGTGTGTGTGTGTGTGTGTGTGTGCGTGCTTTCGGTTTGTGTATCTTCCACGTCTCCATGAATGTCTTTTGTCTGTTGCCTGTTAGTATTCTCGCCTTTTCTCTCTGCTTGCACATAATCATTACCTGTTTATATATCTGTTTAACTTTTTTGTCTGTTATGTTTATGAATCTTCCTTCTTTGCTTGTCCTTCTCTGCCTGTATGCATTCTTTATTTATGAGTCTTCCTTCTCTGCACGTTTGTCTTCTTGCCAGTCTGTGTTTGTATCCTTCTACTTGTGGATCTCAGTCTCTGTATTGTGTTTCTCCTCAGTTTCTCTATATTCTCAGCTTGTCTGTCTTCTCTGCTTGTGTGTCTTCCTTCTGTGCTTGTTGTGATCCTTATCTGCTTGTAAAACTTTCCTGTTGTTTATGTTTGTCTCTACTGAGTATCTTCGTTTGTGTGTCTTCTCCCTATGTCTTTCCTCTCTCCTTGTCCTCATTATCTGGTTGTCTTCATTCTGTTTCTGTCTTCCTTCTTTTATTGTGTGTCTTCTCTTCCTTTCTGCTTTCTGCTTGTTACCCTCTCTTGTTGCCAGTCTTCCACGGTTCTCTGCCTAATTCTGAAGCCGGGGATTTGTAACCTCCCCCCCCCCTCCCTTCAGCAAGAGGAAGATTTTCTAGTATAATTTTACTCCCATCAGACAATTGTAATTAACGTGTTAAACATCTGTCGCAATGAAAAGGTAAAATAAAATATCCAGCAATACCTCCAGTATTATAACGCTCATCTTGTCTTACTCCACCCTCTATAAAGCAATTTTATTCATCACCCCGGAGGCCCTTCGTTCAGAAGAGGTACAGTTTTTGTTCCATACGTTCCTATCCTCTCCTTTCCAGTCTCTGTACAGTATTATTTTGCGTACTACTGAATTTGACGTTATTAAAGCAAAATGGAAAATGTCTATAATTTAGAAATTCGTATGATTTGTAACACTAATATTGAAAACATCACAGAATATATTTAGAAGAGAGGGAGGGGTGAGCTGGGAGCAGGACAATGAAATGGCGGGGGATGGGTGACATGGAGGCGATTTGTTTGTGGCCACCCCTTACGGGATTAAGGCGTCTGGCAATAGATAGATAGATAGATATTTTGAAGCGAGCTAGAAAGGAATGTAACATTGATTTTGATTCCACTAGCCCATTTATCGTTACAGTTCACGTTGAAAATAAAAAGATATTTGGACCATTACAATTTCTAAGTCGTATTCAGCCTTATTCATAAAATTTTTAGTAAAACCACGCAGCATCTGTGTACGTGGTTATTTCTTAAGCCATGGAAGTGCTGCTGGTGTATATATAATTCAATATTATGATCAGGAAGCTCTCTCTCTCTCTCTCTCTCTCTCTCTCTCTCTCTCTCTCTCTCTCTCTCTCTCTCTCTCTCTCTTTCAGAGTGAAGGAGTAAAGCATTGTGCGATATTTTCTGTTTAATAAAAATATCATCTTTAACCACTGAGCTTTTGTGCCTTTACCTATCTTGAGTTTTGTGCACCCCCAGTTCGAGAATAATTGTCTTATGACCAAGTTAAGTGATGTTCCTTTATTTTTTCTTCTTCTTGAACGCAGCTGCTGACTAATTCAGGAATAGTCTTCACCAGTACGTGTTCCCCTTTGCATGCAAGCGTCTGTCTTTAAAACGCAGTGTGTCTGCACACCTCAGAATGACCCTTCCGTGATATTTATTTATTTACTTATTTTACTTTTCATGGAAGATATATAATTCGAATTCTTCTTTATGCTCAATAAGAGCAGATTCTTTGCCTGTTTCCCCAGCTGTTTAGCCTTGTTTGGGTCTTTTGCTTGCGTCTTTTGTTTCTCTGTCTGCTCTGCAAGTCTGCTTATTCTGCATGCAAACAAGTTTTGATTGTTTCAAACAGCAAGGTGTCATAGGGACAGTTATTTAAGATTATATTTATGGTAATTTCTGAAGGCTGTTATTTAATCTCAGAAGCATCAATACTGCTAAATATGACTTCACAAAATTAGGCAAAAAATTAAATAGAATAATTTAAAGTCCTTATCATATATTTAAAATAACACAACAAAGACAAAAAAAAAGACAGTTCTATCTATCTATCTATCTATTACCAGACGCCTCAATCCAGTTTGGGGTGGCCACAAACAAATCGCCTCCAAGTCGCCCTGTCCCCCGCCATTTCACTGCCCTGCTCCCAACTCACACCCACTTCTCTCATATACCTCTCCACCCTAACCCTCCATCTCATCCTCGGCCTCCCCCTCCCTCTTCCCCCCTCCATCTCACTCACATGCACTCTCTTCGTCAGTCTTTCACCTTCCATCCTCTCCACATGGCCAAACCACCTCAGTGTGTTCCTCATAACGCTTCCTATCACATCCACATCCACACCACAACGGTCCTTTATATCCTCATTTGTCAGCCTGTCTCTCCATGTGACTCCACAGGCTCCTCTTATATAACTCATTTCCACTGCTCTCACTCTTGACTTATGTCCTTCCAACAACGTCCAAGCTTCACTTCCGTACGTTAGAGTTGGTATCACAATACTGTCATGTAGTAACTCTTTCACTTCCATGCTCACTTCCCTGTTTCTTATCACTGCTTTCAAAGAACCAGTAACCTTTCTTCCCTGCTGTACCCTTTCAAGCACTTCACCCTCCGAACCTCCATCCTTACTCATCACACCACCCAAGTACTTAAACGTACTCACATTTTCCAATTCCTCACCATCCAACCTCGCTGTACATTCACTGACTTCACCACTCTCAAAGACCATCACTTTACTCTTCCCTACATTCAACTTTAGATTCCGTTTCTTACACACTCTCCCAAACTCATCCACTAAGCCTTGCAGCTCCCCTTCGTCTTCACTCAACAACACAGTATCATCTGCAAACAACAGTACAGGGAGTTTCCAAACACTATCCTCTCTCACCAGGGCCACTCCAACATCCACTACCCTACCTTGTACCTCTTTTATTACCCCATCCATGTACAGATTGAACAACCATGGAGACATGACACATCCCTGTTTCAAACCAACTTTCAAAGAGAAAAATTCACTTAGTTCACCATCCACATGCACTGCAGCCTTCGCACCATCGTACATACTCCTCACAGCATTCAATAACTTCCCATCTACTCGATATATTCTTAACACTTTCCACAATCCTTGTCTATCCACCCTGTCATATGCTTTCTCCAAATCCATGAAAGCCGCATACAACTTCTTTCCCTTCTCTAGAAACTTTTCCACTAAAGATCTAAGAATGAAAATCTGATCTACACAACCTTTTCCCTTCCTAAAACCTCCCTGTTCTTCTCCAACTAATTTCTCTGTTCTTTCTCTAACTCTGTCAATAAGTATCCTACCATACACTTGTCCTATTATACTAAGAAGACAAATGCCTCTATGATTACCACACACTTCTTTTTCCTCTTTTCCTTTGTACAAGGGAATAATTATATCTGACTTCCAATCCTCCGGTACTCTACCTTCCTACCAGGCCAATCTGCACATCTTCCACATCCATTCTACTACTATCTCTCCCTCATGCTTCAGCATTTCACCACACACTCCATCAATTCCTGGGCCTTTCCCTGATTTAACTTTCTTCATTGCTTCCACAACTTTTATCCTACTGATTTCTTCCTGTCTTCTCACCTCCCTCCTTCTCCCAGCCATTCCCCAGCCACTTATACTCGCATTACTTCCATCTTCTGCGTTCAACAATTCCTTAACGTGTTCCCTCCATCTGCTCACTTTTTCTCCCTTCTCCACTAGTAATCTACCATTTTTATCTTTCACTCCCCTGCTAACTTCACTTCCACCCTGTCTTACTCTTTTCACCTCTTTCCAGAACATTTTCTTACAGTCCCTCCACTTTACACTCAAATTCCTCCCAAATTCCTCATCCACTCTCTTCTTACTCTCTCTTACTAATCTTTTCACCTCTCTCTTTCTTTCTACATATAACTCTCTCTTCCGCCTCTCAACTTCTTCCACGCCCCTATTTCTCATCCATTCATTGTATGCTTTCTTCTTTTGTGCCACAGCCTGTCTCTCCTCTTCAGTCCACCACGCTGTTCCTTGCACCCCCCTCCGTCTTCTCTTCCTTCCACATACCACATCACATGCTGCACATATTTCTTCTGTAAATATCCTACACACACCTTCCACGTCTCCCATCTGCTCCAATTCATATTTCCCCAATCGTTCCTCCACTTCTCTCTTATACTCTGCCTTTTTCTCATCCTCTTGTAACCTTTCCACTCTCCTTGCACCTACTCCTTCCTCTCGTCTTTCCCTTCTTCTATTCCTCCATCTTACTTGAATTCTAATTCTGGCCACCACCAAGCAGTGGTAAGAAAGTCCACTCTCCCAGCCTCTATAAACCCTTGCATCCATTACACATCTTCGCATCCTTTCATCCACACACACATAATCAATCATTGCCTTCCTTTCATTCAGTTCACCACCCACCCTTCTCATCACTCGCCATGTATACCTGTGGATCATTTTATGCCTGAAGAGGGTATTGGCTATCACCAACCCCCTCCCAGCACAAATGTCCACTAACGCACTCCCATTCTCATCTATCTCAGCAGGCACACCCCACTCACCAACTATTCCATCCACCTTCACATTCCCAACTTTACCATTCATATCACTAATCAAAAACACTCTCTCATTCCTTCCAAACTTTTCCATGCACACTTCTACATTTGTCCAGAACTCTTCTCTCACTCTTCTAGCATGATCTTGCGTTGGCGCATACACTCACACAATCACCCACATTTGTATTCCAACTTTCAACTTTACCCACACAATCCTTGACCCAACTGATCCATACTGTCTTATGCTCTTCTTCCATCTTTTACTCACAACTATACATACTCCTTCTTTTGCCCTCTCATTCTCACCTACTCCTGCACATATACCCCATCCATACTCCCATTCTCTCACACATTCTCCTCCCCATTTTGTTTCAGTTATTCCACATACATCCACTTTCGCACCCTCAAGCACCTGAACAATCTCTCTCTCTTTCACCTCATCATTCGCTCCCCTTACATTCCACGTTCCGATAACCATGTCCTTTGTCCGGTCCTTGGTCGTCATCGTTTGGTCAGTCCTTGTCCGAGGCTTACTGTTTGTTTTTTTAGTTAGTTGTTTTCCGGGGAGGGGCACTAACCCTCCGCCAACCCTTTTAGTCGCCTTTTACGACAAGCAGGGATACTGGGGGAGTATTCTTAAAAACTCCCCCCTACCCCCAGGGAGGTTCGTCCATTAAAAAAAAAAAAAATGTGTAGGGTGTATGTTGTTGCGTATGCTGAAAAGCAGAATAGTACATTCGTAACATTCCATCCCAGAACACCCACCAGAAGGTGCAGTAACTGTGGTTAAGGGTCTGTAATCCAGTACATTTAACGATAAAAGACAATCTTACTCTTAAATCAGTCTGAAATATAATACTGAGCATATCATTGAGAATTTGGTAAAGCATCGTGGACAGCTACATTACAATATGATGGGCTTATTGGTCATCTGATCATTAATTTCATAGTGTCAAACAAGTACACGAAGTTCAATCCATAAACGGTCTCCAGCGAAACCCTCAGGGTTTTTGGCATAATAAGAGCATAAAAAGAGAGGGAGGAGGAAAGCAGCAACGATACGAATCGATGTATTCATAGCGAATGTTCAACCATACATAAAAATTATTTGCTTAAGATTCCTGGCAAAGATAACATTAAATGTACTTATAGATGAATCATTATGTATATGGATATTACACCAAAAAATGGAGGGAGGGAAATAAAAAGCCACTAATAAATATAATTTGTCATGTCCAGAAAGAATTATAAAGTAATTATAAAAACTCTCTTGTCATGTTAGGAATGGGATTTAATTTGGGGGGTACCAGAAGGGTCCCTGCCAATGTCGTGGAAGATGTGTGGGGTTGCAAATGACAGATTTCAAATCAGTCCCTCGGTCACACAGCCGTTCAGCTATTCACTGACACTGGCTCCTATGGATCGGCTACTCGTATGGTAAAAAAAAAAAAAAAAATGTCACAAGGCCAAAGCCAACAATTAATATTGGGCACACTTCACATGCTAAACAAACTTAAGAGAAACATGTCATTATACTGTATATGTATATACACGCTTCTGACTGGGAATCGAACCTTGACCGCATAGATAGAAGTCAGGATGATACCACTCGATCACGGCGTGATAAAAGCTGTGATACCTGATTTTTTGACGAACCAGGTAAATCCATGATGGGAGGATATACTTCAGTTACAACACATCAAGATCATTTCATGGCCCCACGCAACTCGGCAAGTGACAGAGCAGTTTTAATCTACCCCAGACACAACACGAGCGTCTTTAGATGTTGGAGAGACACATATTACACGCGTGTGTACAAATATATTTGTACGCTTCTGACTGGGAATCGAACCCTGGACCTCTTAGATAGAAGTCAGGCACTGATACCACTCGATCACGGCACTGATGGCACTCGTGTTGTGTATGGAATAGATTAAAACTGCTGTGTCACTTGCTGAGTTGCATGGGGCAGTGAAATGACCCTGTGTTGTGACTGAAATATATCCTCCCATCATGGACTTACCTGATTCGTCAAAAAAAAAAAAAAAAAAAAAAAAAGGTGTCAACTTATATCACGCTGTGGTCGAGTGTATCAGTGCCTGACTTCTATCTAAGAGGTCAAGGGTTCGATTCTCAATCAGGAGCGTACAAATATATTTGTACATACTCGTGTATGTATATATATATATATATATATATATATGTGTCCTTCCAATATATATATATATATATATATATATATATATATATATATATATATATATATATATATATATATATATATATATATATATATATATATATATATATATATATATATATATATATATATATATATATATATATATATATATATATGTGTGTCCTTCCAATATATATATATATATATATATATATATATATATATATAAATTTTTGTTCTGCTCGTAAGGACTTTAATGAAGTGTGTGTAAGTAACTGGAAATCAGCTATAAGCCAATGGGTCGATAGTTAAAAAGATCTTTTGAGTTGCCTTTTTTGTAAAGCAAAGTAATTATTACAACTTCTTTATACACTGAGAATAAGAAGTGGGCAAGCTTCTTTTATGCTTCAACTCCAACATCCGACAATAAATCTGCTAGTGATCCATCTTCTCCTAGGGCCATCCCTCAGTTCACACTCTTGAGAGAAATGTTTCCTTAGTCTGGTGTTACTTTAGGGATTTCACTTATGTCAGCTGAAAAGTTAACTATTGTCACTGTTGTCTTACACACACACACACACACACACACACACACACACACACACACACACATAAATAAATATATATATATATATATATATATATATATATATATATATATATATATATATATAGATAGATAGATAGATAGATAGATAGATAAATATAGATAGATAGATATAGATAGATAGATACAGATATAGATATATATATATTGTGGTAGGTGGGGGCGCTCACCATCCACTCACTCGATGTAGTGCTGCTCTCTGGTGTCTGCCCTTTCCTCTCCTCCATCCTTCTTTCCGTCCATCCTCTTCTGTCTTTCTTTCCTTCATTCTTTCCTTGTCCTTCTGCCTACGGGTGACTTTACACTCCCTCTTCTGTCTTTCTTTCACATCATCAGCCGTTTGTGTGTCCACTGCAGGACCGGCCTATCCCTACCGAAGTGGGGACGATAAGGCCACTGTATCTCTACCAAGTGGCTTAGGCTGTAGAGTAGAGATTGTATGTAGGGTGAGAAGTGCTTGTAAGTGTAACTGTAGTGTTGTAGTGACTTGGGATGTGTGTGTAGTCTGTGAACCAAGTGTAATCGGCCCGTGCAAGCCGACTGGGTGCAAGAATACTTTATACTATGCGACACTGGTTCAACCACAGCACCCCTGATGTCCGCCAAGCAGTATGTGGCCAGAAGAAAGCTCCCAAAGTTTATTAACCTGGCGGGGGGCGAACCCTCGTCCTTCAGTGTACAAACACGCACACTTTACCACTGATATATATATATATATATATATATATATATATATATATATATATATATATATATATATATATATATATATATATATGAGTGTGTGTGTGTGTGTGTGTGTGTGTGTGTGTAAATATAGATCAATATGTATATTAATGTATATTAATACATATATGATATATTAATATGTATAATGTGGAAGGTGAGGACGCTCACCATCCACTCAATCGATGTAGTGCTGCTCTCGGATGTCTGCCCTTTCCTCTCCTCCGTCCTTTCCTTCCTTCCTCTTCTTTCTTTACTTTATTCTTTCCCCGATCTTCTGCCTACGGGTGGCATTACACTTCCTCTTTTGTCTTTCTTTTATTCTTTCCTGTTCCTTCTGCCTATGGGTGACTTTACATTGAGTGACAAGCCAAATGATTTGCTGTACACCAGGAAATCATTTACTACGTTGGGTGGTAACCATATAACGAAATTATGACGCCTGATGGTTTAGTGTGTAATTGCGGCACTCCAATCGGACTGAGCCAGTGAAGGTTTATATCTAACAGGTGGTTGGGGTTTATTGCTCACATAATGCCACTCAGGGATGAGGGAGGCTGGTCACACTCATCTTAAATGTCAAGACCAACTTGCCTAGCCCCGGGCTCCTACACTCCTTATGGGACAACGTCGGATTGGGTGAAGGACGGATATATATATATATATATATATATATATATATATATATATATATATATATATATATATATATATATATACTGGTATAAATGATATACTAATATACATATGTATAAAATATATATAGTAACCTGCCACGTCCCGGGCAGATTTTTCATCAATGCCTCCCCCCAATTTCAGCAGATTTTCGATTTTTTTTTTTTTTTTTTGCTAAGACCTCCGCATTTTATGAGAAACATCGAAAATTCAGAGAGAAAGTGCTCACCTTAGCTTAGAAGTGCCCTGTACAGGTGACCCTCCCCTCATCTGGTACAGTCTTCTCTGAGCTCCGCTCCAGAGAAGATGTTGTCAATGGGAGGGGTAACTATTTCAAACCACTCAGAATAGGTTAGATATTTATTTGGTACGAATTTATATGTGGTAAAAGAGTATATTGGTTTACACAATAATATAGGTGATATAAGCTTTGTTTCACTCACCAAACACATCAACATACCGCACCTTCCTTGGTGACATTACCTCCTCATCACTTCAGTTCGTTTCTTCCTCAATTGCCACATAATATTTGTCCTCCACATCCGGAATCATTTTCACCTTGAATTTCGTTGGAGGAGAGAATGTGGCGTGACATGGCTTTACTGGCCAGGTCACTACTAACAGGTGAGTTGCCAGAAAATGGCACGCAGGAGGGGGAGTCACGTGGGTCCGGGCAGTGTCGCCGCCTGGTGTTGGGTAGAGGAAGGTCTCCCACCTATGCATACCAAAAATCACCCATGATACTTTAAAAATGTGCAAATGACGGACCTTGCAATTGCAAAACATGTAAACACGTCATCGGGAGTCTTCGTGACAAAATGTTGCAGCATGTATACACGTTGCTGGGATGCCTCGGGTTAACCCATACCATCCCGCTGTCGACATGGTGCCGACAGTACAAAATGTCTCGAGTAATCCTAGTGACGTGATGGTGCCAACAGCATAATTCGATCATGTAGCGCGTCTCTGACTGCTTCAATCTAGCTAATTTTTTGCTAAGGAGTAGCCTAATGTATTGGCAACATTGTCCACAAGCACTTGTAGCTCTGAGTTTGGTTCTGCATGGCTGGGTAACATCACTGTGCCACTGTCCATCACAGCGTAAAATGTGGCAGAAGTCATGCCATTTTTCCACCTCATTGGGCTGGAGGAGGTGGTTGACACTGTCACATGGACCCTCTGTCTCTTCATTTAGTGATTCTATAGAAGAGGAAGACCTGGACGACTCTTCTGGGAAGGAATATGAGCCAGTGGAGAAGGACATTGAGAACGGAGATTCCCCCATTTTCCTTCCCCGTTCTCTCTTATCCCGCCCAGCTGGGTGGGAAAACGTACTTCACGGCTTGGGAAATTGGGCTAGAAACATGATGGACGGCCATCTTGCACTTATTTCTCCTATCAGGAGTACTTTTTTTTTTTTTTTTTTGCTTTTCCTTGATTTATATGTCCTTTTGGATTGTTTTATGTAATTAAATTTGTTTCAGTTTTTGGTCCGGGATTGGGTGGGTATAAAATTGCAAAAATGCCTGGGATGGTACAGGTTATTATACAAGTATACTGTATATATTTTACAGCAGAGGTACCCGGCATTACCAAGCTAAAAGGGCAAACATTCCAGTTTTATTTCTCATAGTTCAATCTTTCTACACCAGAAAAACCATGCATCACTAATGCTTTTGAAGGGGGATTATTAAAGGTCCAGGAACTTTCTATTTCAGCTTTTGCAGACTAACGCATAGTATTTGTGCACATTTGTTTACTGTTACTAGTGTCCTCAAATGACCTCCTACCAGTGACCTCAAATGACATCCGACGTCAACATCACTTAGCTTTTGTCCGAACTGGAGGTCATGTGAGTCTCCATGCCCAAAACTGGGCTGCTAGGTCCAGTCATTCAAAATAATGTGAATTACCGGTGACCTCAAACGGCCTCCGACTGGCAACCTCCACTGAACTTGGAAGTTAACTTCATATAGCCTATGTCCAAACCAGAAGTCATGTGACTCTCCATGCCAAAAATTGGGATGCAGGGGTACCCGGCGTTGCCCAGGACAAAAAAGGCGAAAACACTTCTGATGACTTCAACTGACCCAGATCTGACATTTGACCCCCCCAGACCCATCCTTGGGTCATCTTGACTCAGAATATATATATATATATATATATATATATATATATATATATATATATATATATATATATATATATATGTATATATATATATATATATATATATATATATATATATATATATATATATATATATATATGGGACTGAGGGTCTCTGGCCGTTGGTCTGGGCGTGATTGAAGGACAAACATACAATGCAGCTCTTTTATACATATAGATTTACTAGAGAGAGAGAGAGAGAGAGAGAGAGAGAGAGAGAGATTCAGAAAAAAAATACACTTGGCTTATCGAAAAAGGGAGGTGGGTAAACACAACCTATTCAGATCTTTGTATGAATGCAACAGATATTTTAAAGATTCTTAAGATATTCAGAGGAAATCCAGTTTTAAAGTCGTTGTGAAAAGGGCTTAAGCTCTTGGTAATCAAGTAGGACGTCCTTGGAAGGTACCTGCAACTGTTCCAAAGGTCCGGAGACTCTAGTAGAGCTGTAACGGACTAATTTCAGATTGCTCCCAAAGCAGCTGGGTAAATCAGTGACACTGGTTCTTCTTCACTGACCTCTAGGAGTGTCCGGGGAAAAAAATTAGGCCATTTATTGACCTACATAGCATTGCCATAATGGAATAATTTCACTCATCAATCAAAAGATACAGTATATTTTTATGAAATTAAAACAGGTTTATTCAAATTATTTATATACAACCCGGAAGACAAACAGAGGAAGGCAGACAGGCATGCCAGACGTGAAAATATGACTGTCTCCGTTTGCGGCAGCAGAGATGGCAAGAGACATGCTAGATTTGTGTTCTTCTTGCTAGATTTATGTTCGCTGCTCATTATGTAATAACCCAGCTCTTGAACAAGCAATTAGAGAACATTATAGGTAATTAGGAAAAGGTGATAGTAAACGATGGTAATGCCCTGGCAGACAAACACACACACACACACACACACACACACACACACACACACACACACACACACACAGTACAAAGGAGCGAAAAAAAAAATAATAATAATAATGATCGTTCTGAGGCCATTTGATGCAGAGGAGACTGTGACTGTGGTGTCTTGTATATGAGTAGAACGTGAGTTTTCGTAAAGCAAGCTAGCTTCTTCCACACACCAATCCTTCCAACTGAAACCAGCAAAAATAAACTGAAAAATTACCATTCAGGTTAGGAAAACTTTTTTATAAATTCTGTAGAAAGTGATTAAAGGAAAACTATAATTCATCATAAACCCTAATGGAAAAGTGGTATTGAGTGGATAACAATGTTGCACCGTTCCTTTAACATCCATGATCTGACTGAAACAGAAAATAATTACATTTTTTCTACTGCAGCCAGGAAAGCTGATGATGAGAAACCATATACAAAACTTAGGTAAGGTAAAGGAGGGGGCCATGGCAGTGAAACGTTTAGCCGTGGTGATCATCTCTGTTACTAAGACTTTTGAGCATGTGGCGGTTTTTTCACCCAATTTTCTGGGATACCTGGCCACTGCATCATCAAGGTTACCACAGTTACCTCCCCTGTGTTACCCTAGGTACTCATTATATCTACCAACCCATAGAGGGTCGGTAGATACACCTGAGTAGAGCGGCGCCAGTACTACGGTACAACTCTTTGGTCACTCCAGCACTGTCATAGGCATTCACTGAATCACTCACTCATTCCAACCTCAGAATCACTATCTGCCCTCAGTCTACCATAGACATCCCAGGGCACTTCGTACCATAAATTTCAGTCATTGAAAAACAGCAAAGTTTTATATCTGTTGACTAGATGTATTGTATTTTGCAGTTATTTTATAACCATTATCTCCTGTAACTTCAGGCAGTCAATTAAAAAGGTATAAACCAGCTGCCATACTATCATGCCCTTTGAAAAATTATATCCATTGATCAAATCTCCTCTTAGGTTACACTTTAACCTGAGTTTATTTAGATGTTTTAAAAGCTCCTCGTATGATTTAGTTTTTGGCAAGTTAGATAAATTTGACTCACATAGTTTCCTTGTAAGATTGTTTCTCATTCTGGGTACCATTTATTTGTTTCTCATTCCGGGTACCACTTGGTCACCTTTCGTTATAAACACCTTTCTCTACATTTCTTCCAATATGGTGATCAAACCAGAACACAGTACACAAGTGCCATATTAAGCAACTGTGCAGACTGAGGTTGGCTCGGATTTCAATTTGAACATGTTGCCCGCATTGAAGAGAGTTAGTTCTGTCTGTTCCATCATTTAGTGGAATTAATAAGAATGGGACATAGAGATTACTCTAGCTAGGCAATCAACTAATGCTTTATATTTTTGACAGCATCTATGTATTTCCGCTTTGCTTCAAAAAATGCCTTTGATTATTCTAGTTTCTTTCTCTTACATTTTTCACCAAAAAGTATTGTAGTGTATGCACGCGCTTGCGTGCGTGCCTATGTGTGTGTGTGTGTGTGTGTGTGTGTGTGTGTGTGTGTGTGTGTGTGTGTGTGTGTGTGTGTGTGTGTGTGAGAGAGAGAGAGAGAGAGAGAGATTGCGAACTGACACTATATAGAGCGTTTACGGCAACTTTGCCACGCTGGGCTGATATTTCGTTAAACTAGCCATTTGAACTCTGTTCGACAGGAACGTGAAAAAATTTCATAACGAATTCTGAAATATGATGGTTCAACAAGCAAAGGGTACACCCCATCCTTCACCCCTTTGAAGAACATCCCTTGTATAACAAAGGTCGGGGAATTCAGTGCAAAGACACAAGACAACCGAAGGGCCCATATTCTATTACGGTTTGAACATTAAAGCATCTAAAACGGCCATCCATCCCCAACACGATCTCCACAGAACCTCAGTGAGTGGGCCTTCGCCTCTTACACCACTTTATTATCAGCCGTGAGCATGCGTTTTCCAGCAATCCTTCTTGAATATTGTGTCCTGCCTTTCTCATTTTCTCAATTTTTCCCAGACGACAGGGAGGATCCGCGTTTCTCGTACTTTTATGGCTTCCTTATTATTGCTGTTACATAAGACTATTTCACGTAACATCTTCCAGATTTCCCCCTTTCCCCCTTTCCCCAACAATAGAGAGTATCTTTGATCTCATAATGCTGTGTTGTGTGCTTTATATTATAACTATCACATCAGCATAGCTCACAGAACTCCTTCCATATTTCTAGTTCCTCCTCAGACTACAAAGATTTTCCTTAGTTCGTACTCTGTCATAGTGTGCTGCATTTTGCTATCACATAATAATAGCTCGTATAGCACCTACTATCGACACGGACAGCAGAGAGTGCTGGCAAACTTTTGTTCATGATTATGCTACAGATATAATAAAGTGTCGGTGCACATTCCCCTTGATATAATCTAACTACACAAATGATGGCTACTGGAAATTACCAAACGATTCAACCCTGCATTGGTTAACCTAAATTCATAATGATGCGCCGTATTGCATGTTCGTTGTAATTTCTTGCCAGGATTATTATTATGAAAATATTACAGTGATAAAATATTAGTCATACTATTACATCCTAAGTAGTCTGAAATTTCACACCGCTAATCTAAAAGCCCTCCTGCTTGATACTTTTTGATTTACTTCACCAGCCATTCAAACCTCCTCGAGTTAATACATAATTTGCCATCCTACATTCTCTCAGTTGTCATATTACAAATATAAAGACAAAACCTGACAAGGAAAGAAGAACCTTTCCACAACAAAGGGCGGTTCACTTAATACACAAAGCAAGAACCAGAAGGATTCAACAGATTCTTTTCCACAAAACTGATAAAGGAGTTACCACAATTTACCAGAATCATTAACATACCCAGCAAATCTCATTTCCTCAGCGAGGACAACAAAAAAACTTCATCTATACATTTTTCTTCATGAGATATTTCATCAAGGGCAAAAATTATGAATCGCCGAGAACGCAGGTCTCAAGCTGTTGATGCAAAGTATCACTCATTATCCCCCAGCCAAGCCTTGCGCACGGACTAACCATGCAACCTCCATGACAGGGCACATTGGGGGTTGAAACAAGACTAGAGATAGACTAAGTCAGCTCCATATAACTTTGACCTGTAACCCTTTGACCTTGCTGATTTAATCAATTCATCTGCCCTTGATACTGTATCAGTGAAAAAAGTTTGATCGATATCCGTTGAGAGGTTCAGGAGATAATGCGCCCACACTGATATAACTTTGACTTTTTACCCCTTGCCCTTGTTGACCAAATCACTTCATCGTCCCTTCATACTGCATCACGGACAAAAGATTGGGCAAAGTCTATCGAGAGGCTCAGAAGATATCGCGTCCACACCCATATGGCCTTGTCCTTCACGTCTTTGACCTTCCTGACTTAATTAGTCCATCCTCCCTTAACACTGTATTACTGACAAAAGTTTGGTTAATATCCGTCAAGTTAAGAGATAACGCACTCACACCCATGACCTTTACCTTTGAGCCCTTGATCTTCCTGACCAGATCAGTTCATCATCCCTCCATACTTAATCACTGACAAAATTTTGGTCGAAATCCCTCAAGGAGTTGAAGAGATATCGTCTCCCATGAGGATAAACTAAGTCTTTCCCACACAGTAGTGACCTTCTACACCTCAACTTAGTTGATGTAATCAGTTCATCATCTCCTCATACTGCGCCAATTAAAAAAAAAAAAAGTTTGGTGGAAATCCGTCAATGGCTTCAGGAGATAGAGACCACAAAAGCGTTACGAATGCATGGACCCACGCACACACGAACGCACGCACGCACGAACAGACCAATCGTGCCACCTCCACCATAGGTGGGAGAAAGCATTATGAACAAGAATCTGTTTACAACAGAACATGAGCCTTTGCAAAACCTAAACAATAACTTACATGAACGTGTCAAAATGCATAAGGAAGAAAATTATGGATACAAAGTAGGCATCTCTGATCACAGAACGAAAAAAACGAAACTTCTTTTTTATATATAACAGAACAGAGGAAGGAAAAACACATGAACAGAAAAATAATCTGTACACCAGATTACAGGTATCCTCCATTCATAAAACATCTGTAACAGCTGGACTTGAACAGCTGTAGGCTGAAGTTTGGGGGAAAACCACTCTGGGGAGGCGAGTTCCAAAGAGACGCAGTTCGGGGATAAAAGAATTCTGATAGACAGAGGTTCTGCAATTTGGCAGTTTGACAGTCCAGTAAAGACTGATACCAGATGCCCGTGTAGAGCGGGGGAAAGCATGGAGAGGTGGCACAATGGATGCAACTTCGTCTGAGCAATGCCATAAAAGTATTTTTGAAATAATGCAAGGAAGGGAACATACCTTCTCACTTGTAGGGAAGGTAATCCATTTGTAATACAATAGTAGGGTTATTAATAATTCTAACAGCCTTGTTCTGAAATTTGTCTAGTTGTTTTATTGCCACCTCTCCAATCCATTCCACAAGGGTGAGCAATATTCCAGCTGAGAATGCACATGACTTACAAATTATAGCTAGTTGCTCGTCAGTGAAGAAGTTACGAACTCTGTACAATAATCTAAGTTTCTTTGAAACGGTTTTAGCAAGTTATCTAACATGAGAGGCCCAGCTGAGGGTATTGTTAAATGAAATACCGAAAATATCAATCTTTTTAGAGACAGGAAAATTAGTAGCACTGAAGATAATATAAAACTCAGGCAATATCTGTCTATTATTATATTTTATATGTTTGGTTTTACTGTCATATTTAAGACAGTGTTATTCTGTCCCCATTCAGTGATCTTAAATAAGTCTTGATTTACAGAGATTGCTCTATTGAATTGTTAGGCAGAGATATTGAACTTTCTGAATGGGTGTTTAAGTGTGAATGAACTGTGAAGTGTTGAGTCATTTGCATAAGAATGGATGGGATTATGCGTGACAGATAAGAGATCATTAAAATGAATTTTGAAATAGGGTTGGAGTCAGAACTGATTCTTGTGGCACGCCAGCATTAATCGAGTGGAAACTGGAATGTACATCATCTATTTTAACTCTTATCTTTCTGTCGCTGACATGGGGAAATCAAGGGAACAAAAGACGTTAGGTCATTGCAAAGGAGTTTGGATAGCGGGGAATGGTGCCACACTCTGTCAAAAGCTTTAGATATGTCAAGGGCTACAGCATGAGTCTCTCCAGGTTGGTCAATTGACTACTGGATGGAATGAGTCAGGAGATTGAGTATATCAATAGTGGATCTTGCATGGTGAAAACCATAGTGTCTATTACTAATTAAGTTGTTAGATTCAAGATGTTTAACCATGTGCTTATTATTTACAGTCTCAAATACTTTGACATGAGAAGACAAGATAGCTCTTGGTCTGTAATCGGAGGGGACAAAGGAACTTCCTTTCTTCGGAATTGGGTGGATAATGGTTTCTTTCCAAGAATCAGGGAATGAAGAAGTACTGTACGTATGCATAGTCTGAATATTTTAGCCAGAACAAGAGCAAGTTCAGGGAAACACTTTTTCAAAACAAAAGATGGAATTCCATCTGGATCTGGGAAGCAACAAGCAATATCCACACACACACAACCCTCACCCCACTTCTAAAGATTCTTACCACCAACCTTGACCCCTTCCAATTCCTTCAGTTCGTCCATTACAACTTGTCTTTAAAAACAAGTCTGGCAACAGAACACATCTCTGTCTTACTCCTCTTTATATAGTCACCCACTCGGTCTTCTCTCCGACTGTAACAGCAGCTTTTTTATTCCAGTACAGGTTTACAATAAGTGAATAAGTGTCATATATATATATATATATATATATATATATAATATATATATATATATATATATATATATATATATATATATATACACACACTTATACAGCAATCCTTCCTTGATTTCGAAGTAATAGAGCAAAAGCAACGTCCAGGACTTGGTTTTGTCGTGACTTGACAAAAATGCCCCTGGACAGGTACTTATACTGTAGACCTCAACCTAACCTAACTTTGAAAGCCACCTAAATATCTCCCTACCGAACATGCACAGCACATATTTATGACCCTATGCACACAAATAAGGGACAGAAACCATAAAATTAATGAAAAAGAACCAGAGAATGAGAAATTAAAAGTGAGTAAGGAAAATATTTAGCAGTGTTCAGGGTACTTACGACACGTCCGTCGCCAATGCGAAGATTAACCCTCCTCCTCTCAGGCTCTGACAGTGGTGAATGTGCACTTGAAGCACGTACAGTAATCCAGTGTTGCATTGCACTTAATCCTTTGCACTCTGAATTTCAATTTCTTAACACTGCACATTCTGTTCTTACTTGCGCTGCACTTGAAACATGCCAGTGTTGCAGTCTGCACTTAATCCTTTGCACTCATAATTCTAATTTCTTAACACTTCTAATTCTGTTCTTACTTGCGCTGCACTTGAAACACGCCAGTGTTGCACTCTGCACTTAATCCTTTGCACTATGAATTTTATTATCTTAACACTGCACATTCTGTTCTTACTTGCGCTGCACTTGAAACACGCCAGTGTTGCACTCTGCACTTAATCCTTTGCAGTCTGAATTCTAATTTCTTAACAGTGCACAACACCGTAATTACCTATGTGGTCTAGTGGCGAAGTATTGCAGTTTATTCACTGTCAGAGGCAGAAAGTAGGTGTTGCAGGTGGCCCAGGGATCCATCACTGGGACGTGGTGACTGGCTACCCACTGCAGACGACTCTGAACATAGCTGCAAACTCATGTCCAGTGGAGACTCCACCATGGCTGATGTGCTGGGCTGTGGCTCGGAGTTAGAAGGCAGGTCTTGGTGAGGCAGTGGTATGGAGCCAGGGCTGGGCATGGCATGGGTCACAAGCCTGAAAAATGTTGTCAATGGTTGACAAACGGCACGGCGATGCTGGAGATTGATTATGTGCTGCCTATAAGCGCACACTTCCTCCACAAGTCCCAGGGGTCCCATCTCCCTGTCGCAGTTCAAGTGTTCCAGGTAGTCAAGAATGAACTCGATGTGCTGACAGAGTGTGCTCAGCTTCGGGATGGCTGGAGTAGTGGCGCACTGAGAGGAGTCCACATCATCGTCACTGTCCTCATCGGAATCTTCCAGCTGGGTATCTGTGCCAGCAACAGAAGATGCGATGTCGATATCAGATATGACCTGATACCCAGGATCGCCCTCGTCATCATCCAACCACTCACGCACTTCATCAATATCCACCTCATCGCCAGCTGCACGAAGATGCGCATGGAAATCATCCACATCAAAACTTAGAAAGTCGTGCACCACATCGGCTCCGAGAAGCAGACAAGACCAACCACTTTCCAGAGTCTTGACAGGGACTTCTCTCCATGCACTGGCCCAGTTATAGATGGCTGACTTGAGGTTGTAGCGATGAAGGTTTTCCAAAGTCCGCTGGCCTCACATGTCCCGTCCCTACCTGCGCTCATCCTTGTCCTCGAGAACAACCATCACCTCTTCCAGGAACTTCCAACGGTACAGCCTTTTCCTTGCCATGATCACTCCTTGCTCCATTGGTTGGATGAGAACAGCCATATTAGGTGGTAAGAACAAGCACCTAATGTGGACATTCTCAGCCACCAACTCCTTGTTGGACGGATGCACAGGTGCATTGTTCAAAAGAAAGAGAGCCTTTACTGGGTCGCATGGGATTTCCAGTGTCTTCATCTGATAATGGATGTCCTCCTTGATGAAGTGCTGGTGAAACCAGTCTTTGAAGATCTTGGCTGTGAACCAATCCTTCACAGAATGGTACCAAACGACAGGAAGGACGTCCATCAAGCCACGAAGGTACTAAGGCTACTTTGCGCGGCCAACAATTACGGGCTTGAGCCGGTGCATGCCGTTAGCATTGGCACAACACAAACACATATCCGCTGCTTGGTGAGCTTGCATCCAGGTACATGCTGTTCCGTCTCCTATGCTAGGGTGTTCGTTTGCAGCGAGGGATAGAATGGACCAGTTTCGTCAGCGTTGTATACTTGAACGAGAGTGAGGCCCCCCTGTCAATGAAGCCCTTCACCTCCTGCCAAAACTCTTCTACTCCCTCTTCATTGGTATCCAAAGCTTCACCATGGGCATTATGGTTGGTAAGGGCATGCCGTAGTTTCAAAGCGAAGAGCCACCCTTCAGATGCCTTGAAGTCTGGGAAGTCGTGAAGCCTTGCGAACTTCTCAACAGCAGACTTCAACTCTGTGCCACGCATCAGCACACCAGCAGCACATTGTTGATGATACCAAATTAACGTGGAATGGTCGACTTCTGCAAACCTGGGAGGGTACATAATCTTCCTCTGCACATTGTGTTTGGTCTTCAATGTGAAGTCTGCCATGTACTGGGTGAGTTTGTCCAGGGATTTTTTGATGTCGAACAAGGTAAAGCAGGCCAGGTTGAATTCACGGAGGATGCAGGACGTTGACCATCCTGCGTCCACCTTGTCCAGTATCTCCCTCTTCTTCTCCAGAGTCAGAACCACCCGTTTCCTCTTCTCATGTGGTGGGGCCATCATCACACACACGAGTAAGAGGCAGCAGAGGAACAGCAAGGCCTGCAGCAGGTAGGGCACCACCACAAAGTGAGCACATGGGCAGCCATGGCAACAAGCTCGCAGTCATGACAGTAGGTAGGTGGGAAGTGGGGAGGATGCAGGGGCGCTCTAGCAGATGTCACCGGAACTATGCACCAAAACAAAGCTGTTCATCACTATGTGGCAAATTTAGAGTAGGGATGAACACATACTGGCTTTTTTTTTCCATTTTGACATCTGGCTATTTTTGGTGTCCCAGATGTCTGGATATCTTAGGGAATTACCCGAGACTTCAACTAATGGACCCAAGCCCAAAATGTCCAGGACTTGGGGTGTCCGGGTCTTGGGCACCCAGGTCTTAAAGGGATTACTGTTTGTGTGTAATACAAATACCTCCACTAATACCTCCACTATCCAATGTAATAGATCCAAAACCATGTCCAGGAAGTGGGTTTGTCCGGATAGTGGGCCCCTGCCTCCTGGACTGCTACTTATGGACCCTAACCAAGCCTAACTTTGAAAGCCACCTAAATAACTCCCTACCGGACATGCATAGCACCTATTTAACCCCTAAACCGCTGGCTTGTTTTGCTTTGACTTGCGTGTCCCGTGGGCAGATTTGCGCTCCGACAGACTCTCTAAAAATATTTGCCAAAAATCAGTTATTAGTCCTAGAATATTAAAATTATGTATGCATATGGCACATACCTTGAGCTTTCTCCTGGGATGATTGTTGAGCCTTCGTTCAGTACCATAGGACTTGTGGAGACATCTGAAGTTGGGTAACGAAGTCTCCACTTTACACTTCCTAACAACCCGTAATATCATTACCACAGCCTGATATTAGCACTAGAAATACTATTCTTTGATTCTCAAATAGTTTGGAATCCATACTCCAAAAAAAAAAAAAAACACTGTGAAAGCAATGAAAATTATGAGCTCGTATGACCTTCCCACTTGCAATCGTTCGCCGCTGGTGTTCTGTCATTTATTATTCATAAAAACACTCACACTTTATATTTCTATTACTATATAATATTTATATATATATATATATATCTACAGTCTTTATCCATAAGTTTCCTTCAGTAATAGTAGTTTATTGTCACTGTAGACGTTCAATTTCTCTTTCAGTAAAATACACAGCATTCACTTTCTCGTCCTGTATACTTGCGTTGAGAGTGAATCTGTCACTTTCAGTTTCACTTTCATAACTCATAGTATTCATACATGCTAGAGTGAAACTTTCACTTTCATTACTCCTAGTATATATACTCGTATTCTTATATTACTACTCATTTACATTTCTATTTACATTCTCTATTTTATTTACATTACTTACATTTCTATTTTATTTACACTGTGTTATGCACTGTCACTTACAGTAGCTTATAAAACTTTTTTCCACTGTTCACTTATATTTACATTCATTGCTTTCACTTGCTGTTTACACATTATTTACATTTCCACTTGCACTGTTTTACTCACCAGAAAGATCTTAGTAACTGTCTATCATTTTCATTGACAAATTAGCCAGTTCACATTCCATGGCAGTCACTTAGCCCTTTACCCCTTTCCACATGAGGTTTAGTAGGGGGTAGAGGTCACAGGGCCCTTTGCATGGGGCTAAAAAGCGGCGGAATTGGACAGAAGCAAATCCGACGTGCTTTCGCCTTGAAAGACGACAGTAAACTGAATACAGTGTGGTGGCCTGCCTAGGGGGAGTGCAATGCCACCAATGTCAGCGTGTGACAGCTGCTAATATATCCGCTATGAAATGATTGGCAGGAAATGTAGACAATACATAATAAATTAGGTAGTTCCAGGTAAATGTAAATATCATTTAGGCTTCTCCATTCTTTTCTTATATATATTTTTATTACGAGAATAGATTATACGGCATATTTCAAGGGGAAATAAACAGCGAAAATTAGTGAATGAGTGCACGTGAGGTGTTGTCAGGTGATAATTAGCCAATTCCAGGTGTATGGCACTCTCACTTACCTTATTTCTTTTTTGTATATATTATTTGGTATAAGAATAGGGCATAGGGCTTATTTCGATGGATGAAATCAGTGGAAAATTCCAGGGAAGATTTACTTAGCATAGCACAACCGGGCAGGCGAGAGGAGAGGGTTATGGAGGGGAGGTAGGGAGGGGAGTCAAGAACGGGGAGAAATGGCTTAATTATCAACAATGGATGGGAGTACAGATGAGGTTAGGAGTGCTGACTAGTGTTGGACATTGGCAGTACTGATAGATGATACAAGCCACCACTTGAAAGCCCAGGCAAATTCAAAACAACACAGAATCATAAAAGTGACGCCCAGCGGTATGATCCCTAGCTCCTAAGCGTCATGAAAGTGATGCCCCGCAGTTAAGGGGTTAAGACCCTATTCACACCAATAATGGACATAAAGCATGAAATAAATGAAAAGGAACCAGAGAATGAGGAATTAGAAGTGAGTATACAGCAGAAAATATTTAGCAGTGTACAGGGTACTTACAGCATGTCTGTGTCCGCCTCCTCTAAGGCTCTGGAAGTGGTGAAAATGCTCTTGAAGCACGTACAGTAATCCAGTGTTGTGCTACACTTAATTCTTTGCACTTTGATTTATAAGTGTTTAACACTGCACATTCTGATCTTAATTGCGCCACACCAGTTTCAACCGCCAGTTTCAACTGCCACTCTGCACTCCACACTTAATCCATTGCACTCTAAATTCTAATTTATTAACACTGCACAACACTATAAAGTCCCCTGTGGTCTAGTGGCGAGGTATTGCAGTTTATTCACTATTAATTCACAAAAATGGGCACATGTGGCATCCATTGCGATGAACATCTGCTCATGACAGTGGTTATGCTGTAACTGATGAGGAGGGAGAAAGGAAGGGGTGAAGGGGCCGTGCATAAACATATATATATATATATATATATATATATATATATATATATATATATATATATATATATATATATATATATATATATATATATATATATATATATATATATATATATATATATATATATATATATATATATATATATATATATATATATATATATATATATATATATATATATATATATATATATATATATATATATATATATATATATATATATACACAGTATATATATATATATATATATATATATATATATATATATATACATAATTACGATAGGTTTTTTTGAAGGCTTCAATATGCTTGCATGCATCAAACTTGGTCACCTAATGTCGGCTTTCCATACTGTTCAATCTCTGGCAGCTTCCCTCTTCTGTCCCACATCCCTGAGGTCACACACAGTGACCTCCTCCCATGTCATTTTTGGTCTACCTCTAGTAACCCTACCACTAATGTTATCACTTCTCATTTTCTACACCGAATTAATATTCCCTACCCTCTCCAAATACACAAACCATCTCAATCTACCTCTCCTCCTCATCACACCACCAATATACTGCAGTCCTCTTAACTGTTCCATCGTAAGCCTAGCCCCCTCCGGCCTCGCACTGAAGGACGCACTGCACTTCCACCTAATCATTGTCATTTTTGTATGTCTGAGCCTGCGAATATCCCCTTCCATTACTGCCAAGGTCTCACTACCATACAGCATTACACTCCTAACATATATTGTATACAAAGATCCCATAGCACAGAGAGAGAGCCCTCTCAAAGTCAGAAGAGACAACAACTCCCTGAACTCTTCCAACAACTCCTCACCCTTGCCACAGAGCTAGCTCTGCCCCACCTCCAGCACAAAACATGTCGCCCAAACAACATAACTCACACACTCAAGAGACTCACCAGCAAGTTCAGTCCTTTCATGCCTGGCAAACTCCACATGCTCTCCCCAACACTCTGCACACATGAAATCAGAATTTTCTTGCAGTCTACCTCTAATACCACCACATCTCTTATGCACCTCCTTATCACAAATGCTGCACAAGATGAAATTACTTTCCACATCCATGTAGAAAACCTCACCAGTCTTAGATACCATCATCTTTGTTTTATCTGTATTTACTTTCAAGCCATTGTGACCCATACCATCTCTCCATTTCCTTACTCATTCCTCCGCCCTTTTTTCATTCTCGGCAACCAACAACAGAATTATCGGCATATGTCTTCCACGATAGACCATTTCTTAAGGTACATCAGAGGGCTTCAGTTACCATGATAAACAACAACGGGCTCAAGACTGACCTCTGGTGCACACAAATATTCATGGAAATCTCATCACACAAATCTACATTCACTCATAACTGAGTGCAAGCACCCACATACAGAACATAGCCACAGCCACCCTAACCAGTCACTTCTTGGTCCCAAGCTTTCTCATTGCCCACTTCACCACCTCCCTAGGGACTCTGTCAAAGACCTTCTCTAAATCAACAAAAAGAAAGTACAGATCTCTTGTCTTTCCTATATATTTTTCCTGAGGTTGTCGAGCAATGAATATGGCATAAGTGGTCCCTCCACCTGGCATAAACCCAAACTATATCTCAGCACTGTTCACTCTTTCGCTAAACATATCTTTAATAATTTGTCCAAAAGCCTTTTGTATCTATAATTTCCATTTTCCAGGGCACCACCCTTTCCTTGTACACATTTACAGTTACACTCTTTAGAAAATCATCTGCTACAACACATAATCGTATTATCAAATCAGTAACTAACCCCACTTCTGTTTCTCCTGAGACTTTCAGTATTTCAACAGTCAACTTAGACACACCTGCTACCTTCCCCACCTGCATCATGCCTATTGCCCTGCTCACAGTAGCAGTGTCAATCAAAGACCAAGGACCAAATACCGGATATGCTGGCTCCGAATCTTCCCTCTTCCAATCAGACTCCTTGTTCAACATCTGGTTGTAATGGTCTCGCTAGGTGTCGTTAATATCCCCACCGTTCACCACTATCTTTTCTTCCCTCTTCACACATTGCCTAACTATGATGTTCCTGTTTTCCCTCTTCATCTGATCTGCTACCTTAAATAGAATATTCTTCCTTTCCACACTATTTAGGTTATCAAGTAAGTCTCTGAGACCCAGATTTTTCCCAGCAAACCTCTTTTCATGGTTTACACTTGGCAGCCAAGTATTTCTCTTTGTTACCACCCATTTTCCTTTCCCAGAAAAACATAATTTTCTCCTTAACTGCAGCTTCTACACACTCATCCCACCGCCAAGTTACTTTGTGTCTTTGGAGTGGTCACATGTCCATCCACACACTGAATCAGTGACTCTCAGGAAATTGTTCTGGAGAGCTCTGTATTGTTCATTAACACATATGTCAACGGTTCCCTGTTCAGACACCACTCTACTCATCTCGATATGGATGGCACCCCTTACAGCTTGGTTTTTCAACTGCCATATTTTACTCCTAAGAACTTAGGTCCTCTTTTTCATCACCCGTTCCCTAAGCACCATGTCACATATCAATAAGTTGTGTTGCTTCACACGCTCCTACTCCGTATAACTTTAACATCCCTCACCAACCTCCCTTCAGCCCTCCTGACCAGGAAATAATCTATCTGGCTACTATTTCCCCCAGACTCGAATGTAATCAACCAACTCTAGCTTTTCCTATAAAGTGTGTTGCACACAATCATGTTCAATGCCTCCCGAAATCGAGTATCCTTTCCTTTTCCTCATTTCTTCTTCCATTTGTGTATCCTCCATTTAAACCTTCACCTACATGACCATCTAAGTCCTCTCCCATAACTACAATCTCATCAAACCCCATACTACTTACCACACGTATATAAGTTATCCCAGAATCTACCTTTTTCTAAATCATCCAATCAAGTGTGTGGAGCATTAGCCATTGTAAATCAAAATGTGATCCCACTGAACAAAACTGTCACTACTATTATCCTTTCACTCATTTTCAATACATTCATGACATATTCCACCCATTTCTCCTTAACCCGAGACATCCCGTCAACGTATGGGTACGTTGCAACATTTTGCATTTGCCAGTTCCGAAGACGTACTGGTACGTCGTGCAATTGCAAGGTCCCTAATTTGCACAATTTTCAAATTTCGCTCTTGATTTTTCATACATATACACGGGACACCTTCCTCTATTCTTCTACAAGATGCCAAGCAGGGACAATGCCTTACACCGCATAACCTCCCCCCCTCCCCCCGCACGCCATTGTCTTGGCAATTCACCTGTTACCAGTGACCTGGCCAATAAAGACATTCAAGGCCAGAGTGATTCCCCAATCGATGACAATGTGGAGGACAAAGTTTACATAGCATTAGAGGAAGAAACAGTCAGAAATGATGATCAGGTAATGTGGCAAAAGAAGGTCAGGTATGGTGATGAGTTAGTGAGTGAAATAATGCTTATAATGCCTATATTACCATTTGAAAACCAATATACTCTCATACTACATATAAATTTGTACCAAGTAAATAAATAAATACCATTTATGAGTGGTGTGAAATAGTTACCCTCCCATAGAACTCGTTTTCTTTGGTGCCAGCCTGTTAGAAAACCTAGTCAGGTAAGGAGGTTCTGCTACCTGGATCGAGTATTTTAAACCTCAGGTGAGCGATTTCCCTATGAAATTTTGATGTCTCTCACCAAAAGCGGAGGTTTTAGCCAAAAAAAATCGAAAATACCTCGGGATTAGGGAGTGTCGGAGGTGCGAAATAGCTTGGGACGTGACAGGTTAACCAACACAGCCACACCACCATGTCCATTTGCCCTACCCTGCCAAAATATCTTGCATTGACAATCTCTCCCAACAATTGTTTTGACTGATCCTTCCCTGTATTTAACCTACTGCACACATCCAACAACCATCCACCTCCTAGTCGACACCTCGGCCACTTCCCTGGTGCTAACCCCCAAGCTACCCACATTCTGTGATCCGACTCTGATCCCCTTGGGTTATTTAGCTTCCTCAGGCTTGCTTTGATTTTTGTCCCTTTTTGCCATAACCAGTAAAAATAACAGGGAGAGACAGACCACAGGCCCCAACCACCCACACAGTCCCAAGTCCAGGCATGGGACCTGGGACCCATAGCTCACCAGCCGTGACAAGTGGCTGTGGCAGTGGCCTCAGGGCTCCCTGCAAGGACAGCCACAGGGACACCGTGCCAGCACACCATGCCACTGTAACTGCCCTGCCTTTCTACACCCACTGATAGGGCAGCCACCTGGTGTGCAACTCCCTGGTTCAGGCCTCTCTGTTAGGCGGAAGCAGCAGCCTGGGAACCGCAATGCTCTATTGCGTACTCTTCAGCACAGGTCCGAGCCCCATCCCACTGTCTCCTCAAAATCTATGCCAGCAAAGCCTTCCTCGTGCCTCCCCTCAATAGGTCCGCCACTAGGTACCAGGGACAAAGTTTTCTGGGGTCATGCCCTTGCTGCTGTCAACCCCTGCGACATAGTAGGGTTGGGTGTGTGATATGTAGAGCACATGTGGGGTAGTGCATAAGATAGAAGAATGTGTTTGAGAGTATACTGGTCTAGTCTCCATCTTGGTGCCACTGAAAAAGTCAATAAAGGGGGATGATCAGTTATTCTGGTGGCTAGTGAAACAGGAGCTCCAGCTTTCCCTATCGCCGTGGGAGTACCACCCTGGCCAACTGGTTTTACAGCCTACATACTACAGCATATATTTGGAGTTTTATGCCGTGTCCCCCTTTTTTGATAAGGGCTAAGGCATTGGGTTTGGAACATGTAGCTCTTTATGACCGGATGCCCTTCCTGATGTCTACCAGTGACCTTTGGGTGAACTCGAACCTGCGAACCTTTGCCCAGAGCAGATTGCTCTAACCAAATGAGCCATGGATGCTACATATAGATAGATAGATATATCACAGTATCTGTTCATATTTCCTTGGCTTCATTATATATGCGTTTATCAAGTCAGAAGTATACAAAACAATACACTTTTCATGACATACCTGATATGCAATTTCTGCTTACACTTTGAGGAAATAGGTAGAGTTCATCATTATTAGCATGTTTTAAATAGTACTCCTGGGCATTTTTTTAAATTTAATGATCTTTTACACTGTATAGGTGGCTAGGGTGTAACCAATAACCTGTTGGTTCAATATCTATTTAACCCTTTAACTGCAGGCATTGTTTTGCCCCGACTGGCCTCTCCCTCGGGGGTTTCAGCCAAAATGTAAACAAACTTTAAACCTTTATAACTCTGCACAGAATAAATCTAGAGCGAAAAATAAGGTACCAATAGAAAGTACTAACCTTCGGCTTTGCAATGATGTAGGATTCATGATTTCGTTGACTATCACTGGATGGGCAGTGCCGTTAGAAGTGAGCGATCTAAAATCACTATTTTTCGCTCACACACCATTACCTTCGCTCACACACCATTACCAAATGCCAACCTCATTCTGATAATAATACTATAAACATATATGAACACTGCACATACGATAAACACCCACTCTGTGTTCACTGAGGCAGGTAAAAGGCACTGTAATTGCCCGCACTTCACTGCCACATCAGCGGTGTTGTAATCACTATTTTTCGTTCACACACCATTACCAATTGCCAACCTCATTCTGATAAAAATACTATAAACATATATGAACACTGCACATACGATAAACACCCACCCTGTGTTCACTGAGGCTGGTAAAAGGCACTGTAATTGCCCGCACTTCACTGCCACATCAGCGGTGTTGTAATCACTATTTTTCGTTCACACACCATTACCAAATGCCAACCTCATTCTGATAAAAATACTATAAACATATATGAACACAGCACATACGATAAACACCCACTCTGTGTTCACTGAGGCAGGTAAAAGGCACTGTAATTGCCCACACTTCACTGCCACATCAGCGGTGTTATCACTCACACAGCTGGACAGATACTGATGCGTGTTGGTCAGGGGTGGGGTGGGGGCCCGGGGGGTGGGAGGTGGGGGCCCAGGGGGTGGGAGGAGGTAGGTGGGGGTCAGCTGGAGTGAAAGAACTTAATAGCTACTCTCCCTTGAAACAATTGGCACACGGAAAAAACGCGGGGTATTCAAAATATTCACAAACATTCGAGAATGACACCCTCGGTTTGGTCCAGTTTTTGCAATGTCATTCTGGAATGACACCCGCAATTAAAGGGTTAATATATATATATATATATATATATATATATATATATATATATATGGAGAATCGTACAATACAGTGTGTGTGTGTGTGTGTGCATACCATTATCAGTCTTATAAAGGTGTACCTACCTACTCCCCTATATGTGAACCGATTTAGATAAAACTTTGCAGGATTAGTCACTAGGACCCAAGGAAAAAAATAATTGAAAATTCCTAAGCATTTTTTATTTGTAAAATTATTACTGTTACCCTCAACACTTTGCTTTATGTAATGGAACCAACGGAAACATATACATTTCCATCGAGCCTTTCTGCACACTAGTTTATTCGTACCTATTTTATTTTTAAATTACAAAAAATAAACAAGGGGTGATGGACCAAACGGGTTTAGGTCGCCATACGCTGGTGTTTATTAATAGTTTTAAGGTCATAATTTTCAGTCATATATTATTTACAATGAAACACGTTTTTTTCAGTAAAAAGTGTTTGTTCTTGTTATACCTGCTTGTTTTGTACTGGACCCGTATTTTCGTAACAGTTTTGCAAACTGTTATTTTATATATAGTTTTCCTCTTAATATATATCGTTAGTAGCATGATGCCTCTTATGAAGCAACCTATTTTTTTTTTTTTTTACCATTGTGCATTCTCAGAATATAAAGATGTCACAACAATAAAGTATAACATTTTTAATAATACAGCTGTACCATTTGTACGAATATATTAATATTGATTATCATACACTTTCAATTTACAGTGAGTATATTTTGCTTATGATGTCTGTCATAATCCCGTGAGACATGTAATATATATGAAAATAATAAAAATAATAAATTTCATTTGATACCTTACACAGTACCATGGAGGCATTTTTGAAGGGATGTAGGTTTCTTTTTTCTTTTTGCATACATTGTCAGATTTACCTGAGTTTTTGGTACAACACTGCTTACCAAGCAGTAATGAACGCATTTCCAACATGAAGGGAATACACAAACAATACAACAAAGTGTTGTTTATTAAAAATTTTCAATAACACGAACCCCTAGAACACAGCCATCACAAAACAGCTGAGTGATAATCAAAGGTGACACAAACATCACCTCCATTCTCCTTGTGGCAAGTAAGACTAATTTACCAATGGCACAAAAAAACAGCAATAGGGTCAGCTTATGTTTCAAAAATCCCGTTAAAACACTTTCTGCTCACAGCAATAAATCCCCTTACCGGAATTTTCAACCTCTCTTGGATTCATAACCAAATAATTTTATTGATACTAGGTACATTGTAAAATTTCTCAATAGTCTCCCATTTTTTACAATAATATCACTGCTTTGCATACCATCTAAAACCATGGAAATGTTAATCTCATAGAACATTCTCTTTACATCCGTTTACTGACTCCTAACATGGATTCCAAACTCAGAACAACTCAGCCACCACCCCCGTCCCCTAACTAACTCAGAGAATCAGGAACAGCCATCATTAACATCTATTCAAACATATGACATAAACAGTTCTCATGACACTGCGTCCAAAAATTGTAGAGCCGAAAACGGTTGCAAAAGAAAAAAAATGAAAAGAAAAAAAAAAAAATGGCTGGACAACTTTCTCTCAAGCCGACAGCCCAGTTGGTCTACACGTACCAAGACCAAAGTTCTACATCTCAGATCTTATCCAGTGTTATTCCAAAGGGTGCAGTACTTTCACTTTAAATTTTTTATCTTTTCTCCATTACATGCCAACTCTTCCTCCTTCAGCAACAGTTCTGTACTATGCCGACGGCTTGGCAGTAGCTTCAAGGCAACCCAAAACTTAACAAGCAGCTGCCTGGCTTTAACTGTACCCCAACTCACTAGCGAACTGACTGAGAAATAACAGAATGACTGCCATACCAACCAGAAGAACCATTAACGTTTTCACTTCTCACGGATATCAATCTCAATCAGATCCTTCAAAACAACCCAAAACTTAACAAGTGGTGCCAGGCATAACAAACCTCGCCCGACAGCAGTTATTTTATTGCTGTTATATACTGAATCACCACTAATATTTAGTGTCAGTAAACAATTAATGTCTAAGGTAATGGTGTAAACGTTTTCAAGCTATAGCCCTCTGAAAATCCATGATCTTGTGTTTGGTCTCTCAAGTTGCTTTAGGTCAAAGGTCATGATGCCAAATAAAAGCCCATATGAGACTTCTAATATTTTGATAATAGTACATATATCTACCTTCAATCAGTTTCGAGTTATAATACCCTGAATATCCATGACCTTGAGTCTGACTTTTCAGGGTCACTTAAGGTCAAAGGCCATGGTACCAAATAAATCCATTTGGGACTTCCTATATATTGATAATACTAAATATCTCTATTTTTAACCAGGCCAAAGATATTGGTACCAAATGAAAGCCCACATGGGAGTTCCTATATGCTGATAATAGTAAATCTATCGGCAAAAAGTTTCGTGTTATAGTCCTCTGAAAATCCGTGACCTTGATTTTGATCTTTCAGGGTCACTCGATTACCTCCAAATTTTAATAACTTTCTTTTGGGATCAGTGCCCACAAATGCTGGAAGTTTCATGTATTTTCATTAAGCCGTTTTTCTGCAATGATGCTAACAAACAAAGAAACAAAGGAACTCGACCAAAAACAATACCTCGCCGGACTCCGTCCTGGGCAAGGTAACAAGCAGCTCACTGGAGAACTGATTATGACATAAAAGAATGACTGTTATAACAGCAAGGTGAACCATTGCCATTTTCACTCCTGACAGACATTAATCTCATTCACACCCACAGGGTTCCCACTTAATTAACTACTCCCACCAATAAACCATCCAAAAATTCTTATACTCACCGTGAACCCAAACATGACCTCTTCCCAGCATACAAGTCAAACAGATGCAAAAACATCTTTAAACTCGGAGCCTTGAAAAACGACTGTGAATTACACTAGCCCAAGATTGCCCTAACTTTAACCATCACAAACATGAAGAAACAAATATATATAAAAGCAGAAAATCCAGTCTGAAGAATAAAATCAAGATGCACTGAGACAGAAAGCAGGACACCTGCTAAGAAACGAATATACATCCAGCTATACATCAGTATGAGGTGCACACAGTTCATATCATCAGCTCAAGGCCCAGTTCACCTTAGAAATTTCAGGTGCATCATCATCCCTCCAGAATTAAACAAAAATAAAACCGAACAACTTCTCAACTCTACACTGAGTATCTGAGCAACATCCCAACTCCTCCACACAAAACTACACATCACACACACGTATTGTACATGAAACATAGCCACCACATCCATTCAAAACCTTAAACTAAACAGACATCTTTCTGAACCGCCATCAGACATAAAACCCTTATAAAAAATCCCTGCCCAGAGAGAGATAACAGTGCACCTGGCTAGACTGCGATGCGGCCTCCATTTTACCCCGCTACAATAACAGCACACAATACAACTCACAAACAGTCCGCTATTCCCATACTCCAGCAGCCCCCAACACCTGGTTCACGCTGCAAAGCAGCCCCTAACACCACAAAACATTTGATGTCCGGCACTATAACAACACAAACAACCCTTCAACATATCCTCAATCAAAGACATTTCAGAATGAGTGTTTGAAGTGTATGGTTTCCTGTCGTTACACGTCCAGATGAGAATGAGATAACATCGTGCAATTAAAAAAAATGCAATTATTCCCTCCATTCATCCTTAAAATGAGATAATAATAATAATAATAATAATAATGATGATGATGATGATGATGATGATGATGATGATGATGATAATAATAATAATAATAATAATAACAATAATAATAATAATGATGATGATGATGATGATTATGATCATGATGATGATAATGATAATAATAATAATAGTAATAATCTATCAATATACTGTCAGATGCCTTAGTCCCGTAAGTGGTGGCCACAAGCAAAATCGCCTCCATGTCGCCCTGTTCCCCGCCATTTCACTGCACTGCTCCCAGCTCACATCCTCCTCTCTCATGTAGCCTGTCTCTCCACTCCATCCCTCCATCTTACCCTTGGCCTCCCCCTCCTTCTTCCCCCCTTCACCTCACATACACTCTCCTCATCAGTCTCTCATTCTTCATCCTCTCCACATGGCCAAACTGCCTTGTGTGTTTCTCTTAATACTTTCTATCACATCCATATCCACACCACAACGTGTCTTCAATTCCTCATTTGTCAGTCTGTCTCTTCATGTGACTCCACACTGCAGTAATAATAATAATAATAATAATAATAATAATAATTAATAATAATAATAATAATATAAATAATAATAATAATAACAACAACAAAACAATTAATGCTGACACAATCCACCTGATGTAGATGGAGTTCATTTTAACGCCCTAAGTCGACTGAAATTCCTAAATATATATGCTTGGGTCTGAACATGGCAGAAACGAACTGCATCAAGAAAACTGGGCCAAACCTGGCCTGAACGAATATGATCTGACCTGACTTGCTCTAACGAAGCCTGTCTGGATGTGAAGGACCTGAATGAACTAGAATGATAGAATAGCTTTGTGCCGGCACATGAAGTGACACGAATGCTTGAACTGGCCTAAATGGCCTTAATTGTCCATATTGCATCTAACTGAATCTGAACTGGCCTAAACAGCCTTGAACTGACCAGACCATGCAGGACTGGATGTACAGAACGTTACTGGGCCTAAAGTAGCATTGCTGAGCCTCAGTAGCTCTAGCTGGCTCTAAATAAACTTGAACAGATTCTAAGATCGGAGTCGATCTTAACGTTCAAAAATTAATCTTCCTTGCTCTTACATGGTATAGTTTTTTTTATGCAATGAAGAATGAACCAAAGGCCAGAAGCCCTCAAACCGTTCCATCCAAGAAAAAAAAATACAAAAGAGAGCCAAATTCAAGATCCGTTCATTTCGAGATGCCTGGACACACTGCATCTGAAAGGCTGGAGATCATAGGACGTAGGAAATACAGCCAGGGGGAGACAATTCCAGAGCTGACCTGTTGCATACATGAAGGACTGGGAGTAATGGTTAATTCTTGCATTAGAGAGTTGGACAGAAAATGGATGAGAGTTTGTTGCTAGACGGGTGCTACACGCCCGTCGTAGAGGTGGAGGGATGCAAGCAGACAGTTCAGAGCTGCAGTGACCATTGAAACAGCAATAGAAAAGAGATAAAGATGCAACAGTGCTGCAAAGAGACAGAGGTTGAAGGGAGCCAGTAAATGGAGGAGAGTTAATGAGATGAAAAGCCTTTGATTCCACCCAGTTGAGAACAGCTGTATGTGGGGAGCCTCCTCACACGTGAGAGTTGTATGTTACACAAGGGCGAATAAAACAGGTGTATAAAGTCAACAATCATGCAGGGGTAATGAAGGTACGGAGTTGGTTTAGCACACCTTATCTCTGGGAAGCATATTTTACAAGAGATGTAATATGATCTTTCCAAGATAAGTCCTGACTGAATGAAACCCCAAGCATGTTCGAGGATGATACAGGATTGAGCTGAATATTATTAAACATTAGTGGGTACTCCTGTGAAAGATTTTGTCGGGTTGATAGGTGTAAGAACTGAGTTTTTGATGCATTAACCCCTAAACCGCAGGCTTGTTTTGCTTTGACTTCCGGCTCCCGCGGGCATATTCGCGCTCTGGCAGACTCTCTAAAAATATTTACCAAAAATCAGTTATTAGTTCTAGAATATTAAAATTACATATGCATATGGCACATACATTCAGCTTTCTCCTGGGATGTTTGTTGAGCCTTTGTCGAGTACTGTAGGACTTGTGGAGACCTCTGAAGTTGGGTAACGAAGTCTCCACTTTACACTTCCCAACAACCCGTAATATCATTACCACAGCCTGATATTATCACTAGAAGCACTATTCTATGATTCTCAAATAGTTTGGAATTCATACTCCAAAAAAAAAAAAACACTGTGAAAGCAATGAAAATTACGAGGGCGTATGACCTTCCCACTTGCGATCATTCGCAGCTGGTGTTCTGTCATTTATTATTCATAAAACTCCTCACACTTTATATTTCTATTACTATATAACACTTATATATATCTACAGTTTTTATCCATAAGTTTCCTTCAGTAAGAGTAGTTTATTGTCACTGTAGGCATTCAATTTCTCTTTCAGTAAAATATGTAGCATTCACTTTCTCGTCCTGTATACTAGCGTTGAGAGTGAATGTCACTTTCATTTTCACTTTCATAACTCACAGTATTCATACATGCTAGAGTGAAACTTTCACTTTCATTACTCCTAGTATATATACTGGTATTCTTATATTACTACTCATTTACATTTCTAGTTACATTCTCTATTTTATTTACATTTCTATTTTATTTGCACTGTGTTAGGCACTGTCACTTGCAGTAACTTATAAAACTATTTTCCACTGTTCACTTATATTTACATTCGTTGCTTTCACTTGCTGTTTACACATTTTTACACATTATTTACATTTCCACTTGCACTGTTTTACTCACCAGAAAGATCGTAGTCACTCTCTATCATTTGTCAGCCCTTTACCTCTTTCCACACGAGGTTTAATAGGGGGTAGAGGTCACAGGGCCCTTTGCTTGGGCTAAAAAGAGGCGGAATTTGACAGGCGCGAATCCGACGTACTTTCACCTTAAAAGACGACAGTAAACTGATATTGGTGGCCTGCCTAGGGGGAGTGCAATACTGCCAACGTCACCCTTGTGACAGCTGCTAATATATAGCTATGAAATGATTGGCAGGAAAGCTAGACAATACATAATAAATTAGGTAGTTCCAGGTGAATGTAAATATCAAGTAGGCTTCTCCCTTCCCTCCTTCTATATATTTTTATTACGAAAATAGATTATATGGCATATTTCAAGGGGAAATAAACAGCGAAAATTAGCGAACGAGTGCACGTGAGGTGTTGTCAGGTGATAATTAGCCAATTCCAGGTGTATGGCACTATCACTTACCTTATTTTGTTTTTGTATATATTATTTGGTATAAGAATAGGGCATAGGGGTTATTTCAATGGATGAAATCAGTGGAAAATTCCAGGGAATATTTACTTAGCGTAGAATACAGTGTGGTGGCCTGCAATAATTAGGTAGTTCCAGGTGAATGTAAATATCACTTAGGCTTCTCCCTTCCTTTCTTATATATATTTTTATTACGAGAATAGATTATACGGCATATTTCAAGGGGAAATAAACAGCAAAAATTAGTGAACGAGTGCACGTGAGGTGTTGTCAGGTGATAATTAGCCAATTCCAGGTGTATGGCACTCTCACTTACCTTATTTCTTTTTTGTATATATTATTTGGTATAAGAATAGGGCATAGGGCTTATTTCAATGGATGAAATCAGTGGAAAATTCCAGGGAAGATTTACTTAGCGTAGTACGGCCGGGCAGGCGAGAGGAGAGGGTAATGGAGGGGAGGTAGGGAGGGGAGTCAAGAACGGGGAGAAATGGCTAAATTGTCAACAATGGATGGGAGTACAGATGAGATAAGGAGTGCTGACTAGTGTTGGATATTGGCAGTAGTGATAGATGATACAAGCCACCACTTGAAAGCCCGGGTGAATTCAAAATAACACAGAATCACAAAAGTGACGCCCTGCGGTATGATCCCTTGCTCCCAAGCATCATGAAAGTGATGCCCTGCAGCTAAGGGGTTAACAACAAGATTATTTTTACCCCAGTCTGAGATACGGCCAAGTCAGACATTAGGTGTGCAATAGCCACATGCATTGTTTGTTAAAGTAACTGCTGAGATGGACGTTGCATGAACAGAATGGAAAGATGAAGGGTGGAATCATCAGTGTACGAGTGGATAGGGTTAGATGTACAACATATAAGGTCATTGATGAATAAAAAGAAGAGAGTTGGTGATAGGACAGAGCCCTGAGAAACACCACTGTTGACAGATCTAGGAGAAGAACAATGGCCGTCTACAACAGCGGCTAGAATGACCAGAAAGGACGCCACAGTATACAGTAGATGATGCTACAGATAGAAGGATGGAAACCGTAAGAGGGCAGGTTGGAAATTAAAGATTTATGCCAGACTCGATCGAAAGCCTTTCAGATGTCAAGTGCATTGGCAAAGCTTTCGCCAAAGTCACGAAATGAGGATAACCAGGAGTCTGAAAGGTAGGTGAGAAGATCGCCAGTGGAGCACTCCTACAGAACCCATACTGATGATCAGAAAGAAGGTTGTGGTAGGAAAGATGCTTTAAAATTTTGTTGTTAAGAATTGACTCAAAAATTTTTGAAACACAGAATGTTAAAGCAATTGGACGATAGTTAGAGGGTTGGGAATGGTCACTCTTCATTGGGACTGGCTGAATGAGAGCAAACTTCCAGCAAGAAAGGTTCAAGTTGAAAAACAAAGGCGAAAGAATTTACTCAGGCAGGGTGTAAGCACAGAAGCACAGTTCTTGAGAACAACAGGAGGGACTCCATCATGCCCAGATGCCTAGTTGGTACTGAGGCCAGTGATGGCAGAAAATACTTCAGCTGAAGAAGTTTTAATGTCAGCCATGAGGAAGTCAGAGTGGGGAAGTGATGGAGGAACAGCGCCAGAATCGTCTAAGGTGGAATTGGAGGAAAAAGTCTGAGCAGAGAGAACTGCTTTATCAGTAGAAGAAATAGCTACAGAGCCATCAGAGTAGAAAAGAGGAGGGAAGGATGATGAGGCAAAGTTGTCAGGAAAGGTTTTTGGTAAGGTAGAAGAAAGAATGGGACGAATTTGTGTTGGAGAGTTGAGAGCATTTAGCACAGATGAAATTTATTTTAGCAGAGCGAAGAACAGACTTAGCACAATTCCGGGCAGAAACATAAAAATATGTGATTCAGGGGTGGCTGGCACTGGTACCTTTTATAGGCCTTCTTGTTGTGGACAGCATTAGAACAAGCGTGATTAAACCAAAGTTTTCTTCCATTAGTCAAAGGGTATGAGAAGGGAATGAATGCTTCCATGCCCGAGAGAATAACCTCCATAATGCGCAAGGCACACTCAGATGGCTCCTGGCCATGGAAGCAATAATCATTCCAGGGAAAATCAAAGAGCTACTGCCCGAGGGCCTCACAGTCTGCAGCTCCAAAGTGCCACAATTGTCCTTTTTTTGAAGGGGCCACAGGCCGTACCGGAGCGATAGGACAGGTTAACCATTAAGGTAATAAGGTTGTGATCGGAGGAACCCAATGGAGAGGAAAGATTAACAGTGTAAGCAGAAGGATTAGTTGTAAGGAAGAAGTCAAGTATGTTGGAGCTCTCTCCAAGGCGGTCGGGGATTCGGGTAGAGTGCTGCACAAGCTGCTGTAGGTCATTAAGGATAGAAAAGATGTAGGTTTGTTCACCAGATGGATCAATAAAAGGAGAGGAGAGCCAAAGGTGGTGGTGAACATTGAAATCTTCTAGAATGGTAGACAGAATGTGTTCCATCATAGAAGAACGATAGTGGAAGAATTTTTAATATTCAGTAGAATTACGATTTAAGTAAACAGCACATATATATTTAGTCAGAGAATGACAGGAGAGCTGGAGCCAGAGAGTAGAGAATTCAGAAGAATCAAGTGTAGGGACACTAGAGCAAGATAAGTGGTTGCGTACATATATACAACAGCCACCTTTGGCTTTGATATGAGTATAGATAAAGTAAGAGGATACAGAAAAGGGTTTGCTATCAGTTGCCTTAGACAGCTGAGTCTCAGTTAGGAAGAGAAGATGAGGTTTAGAGGAGGAGAGGTGGTGCTCAACAGAGCGAAAGTTAGGGGAAAGGCCGCAAATGTTGGAGAAATGAAGAAGTGAGTCAGACGGTGGTTCCAGGTAATTCGTTGAGTCGTCACCGGGAAAAGGGCGGATGGTGGGGGCATATATGGTCCCCCCATTTGGGGACTCCGAGGCTTGGTTATTAGTCGCCATTTTTCTTATACTTTTGAAAAGAAAGTGTAGTGTGTACTGTGCATGTAGTTTGGTGCTGACAGAGAAACTTGTATTGGAGAGCATGCTGGCCTACTCTTTGTGTTACTGAAACACTGAAAAGCTTCAGCAAAGGGGGATTGTCAGGAACTAGTCCCTAGGGCTAATGAAACAGGAGCTCCAGCTCTCCCTGCCATCGGCTTTCCATCCACCATGGGAGTACTCCCCTGTTCGACTGGTGCTACGGACTACTCCTCAATGGCTAATATGACCTGAAATAATGTATGCTACAGTATCTGAAATGGTTCAGTTTGACCACAAGACTAATTTACTTCATATTCGTTCAGGGAATGAAAATCTTTGACTCTTCTGATGGTTGTTTTTGACAGTTGTGTTGGCTGACTGCATTGTCAGATACCTATTAAGCTGTTGTTTGTTGCCGCCCTGTAAATTACATGATCACTAATTCCCTTGCTTTAAAATCGCATATTAACCTTTGTGTACGTACCTTTTCACGTCTTCTTCCTCCTCCACCTCACCCCCAAATAACACCGCCAACAGCCTGTAACAATAATGTAACAAAACTGATCGAAATTTTCTTACAAATGAGGCGATCTTTCTTTACTGTACAGTAGATAAGTAATGAAAAAATGTCTGCAAAACCATTGGAGTATCGAGTAATTTTCTTGAATAAGTTGGTGTAATACCTGTGGGACAAAGGAGGTACTATACAAATAAGTTGCCTTTAATATACTTGCAACTGCATTACTCCATCATTCTGATGACGTATTTATATTTTATTTTTTCTTCCAACGATAAAATTTCACTTTGGAGAGATTTTTCGAACTGACAAGGTTGGATAAAACCTCTGTACTCGTTCATTATCAGACGTCTGTCAAAAGTTGAATGCAAATTTTCTGGTGGTAACAAGAATGACATCGAAAATATATCTCTCGAGTAACTCAAATTCAAATATATTTTCCATCTTCTCCCATTTCAGATATTAACCCTAATAATCCAGCATCAGATTTTTCAAGTTTATCCCTTCTTCATTCCTTCAAGCTCTGTTTCCCCTCATATAGGACGTATTTTGTCAAGAAATTCGGACAATTTCTAGCGCAATGTGTCACTGCATCATCACACTCTGAGCAATCTAGTCTCACTGTGTGACAGAGCTTAATGGTTTGTCCATAACAAGGACCACAGAAGCTGGTTGATTTTCCAGTTATTATAAATAGACAGTCGGAAAGTTTAGCCTTGATTACTTCGGACTCTGACTTCTGGGTGAAGAAGTCCTTAATTAATCCCCCTACTGTTTATCGCACATTATCCATATTTACTTCCCTCACCTATATTTTACCTTACATAGAATTTGAGATTCTTTGCTCAGTCTCAGATTAACTATTTTTAAGCATAATATACTTTACTGCTACTTTCAAAATCACAATCTCAGTCTCATCCTACATGACACGGTTGTCTCCCTGTAATATTGGTCTCTCTTATCCCATGAACATCGGGCTAAAGTCTACTTGCGCCTCACATCAGTATGAAAAAATATATATTTCTAACACAAATATCTCAGAAATTATATCAGTTAGGGAAATGAATTAAAGACCATATTACTCATCAACTCTTCCTCTTGCAAATGAAAGTATCCCCAGGTCTGTAGGTCGTTGCGTTGATGAGTAATGACGAGAGGAAGAGGACTAATTTTCGTCGAGAAAACTAGGTGTGTTCGTGCGTCTGCCTGCTGCCATGACTATGGCTGTCAACGTGATAACGTCCTCATTACTGGATAAACTAGACACAGTGGTGTCCTAGGCACGCCCTATGGCACTATCACTGAGTCCTTTCCTAGTATCCTTGGAAAGAGGCTTGGCAGGGGTGGATGAGGCAAAAGTCCATGTGAGGCGGGAGCGAAATTGGAAGAGAAAAGTTAAATAGTCCTACACCTGAGTCACAGAGATGACTGAGGTATGGTTGGGTGGGCTGGTAGGAATCTCCCCTGAGCTTTTGGTGATTAGATAAGGTGGCAGCCAATTCAAACTGTGCCGGGAAAACAAGTGAGGTTCTTACCGACACCTGGCGCCGTGCCACCAATTTGTTGACAGTTCCAACTGGTCCCTGGTGGGTAAGGGTTAAAAGTATATTTGCTTTGCTTTTATGTAACATTTTATTGTCTCCGACAAGAAGAATATGTTTTCATCCCCATTTGTTGCTTGCTGGACTCGAAAGATTCAGTAAGCATGTTGGTCAATTCTGTATGCTTGTCCGTTCATTTGTCTTCACTGTACAGGTCACAGTTTTGTGTCAATCATTTTGAAAAAAAAAATCAGAAGGTAGATATCCATAAATCCTGGAGGCCTATTGTGTTTCATCAAAAACAGCAAAGGCCCGGGGCTGGGTGGAGGGTTGAATCCCCTCAAGTGGCCGTGGGTCTGGAAATCATAGGGACCCAGTGACAGGTCCCGGATTTTTTCAGATGTCGAAAATCGATTTTATCCCATACCATATTGAGGAGAAACGTCTGGAGCACCTGGCAATAAAATTTTTAGTTTCCTAAACCCATCCTGTGCTTCGCAATGAAGCGTGGAAATTTTCGCCAAATGACTGTCTGCACACCGGAGACAACTAAGCAGACACATGACTGCCTACACGCCAATGAAAACTAAGCAGACACATGACTGCCTACAAGCCGGTGAAAACTAGCAGACACAGTCAGATTCATCTGGCAAGTGCTCTGCCTATGGCAGTTTCATTTGTTTGTTAGTTTGTCTGTCTGTTAGTGTCAAGGGGTTTTTAAAATAAATGCAATTATTAAATGTTCAATACGCAGTATTAAAGGATAATTCTCAATAATTCTGAAGAGCTGGGACAATGAATTGTCTTGCTAAATCAAGCAATGATTACTTTATACCGGTCCGCTTGTGAGACTCTCTCAGAACGAGAATTTATAAACTTTCTCAACAGTACACAGCAGAGACTAATTACTCAATTGCTGTTTATTAGTACTGTTAGCATCTGGAGAAAGTTACTTCAACCCTGACAATAAATAACTAATACTATTAATAATATCAAGTTCTTGCTGATGCGTAACTCCTAGAAGGCACAACGGATTTTAAGCTTAATACAACAAGACTGGCCAAAGTACCAGTTATGAATAGCAAAACGTTTATGCAAGCTAGGAGCTATAAGGGAAATAAGCTTAATTGTGGAGAAATGAAACACGAGTTTACATTACATTAAGCTCAAGAAAAAGAACTGTTAAATTTATTGATTACAAAGAAATAAATTCAACGTTACATTTCAAATGAATTCAAATAAAGAGATCGCACTCACTCACTCACCCAAAAGCTAAATTCTTACGCCTAAAAAAAAACAACATGCGGCGCAGCCGGCCAGCATGTGAGGAAACAGCACACTTAACTAAACTCTTAAACCTAGGAAAATACGAAAAGGAAATACTGGTCAATGAATGTAGTGTATCACCAAAGAAGGGTGGGAGCCTGGAGAACTGTAGTCTAGTGGAGTCTGGGTGCTAGTTGACCTCTCACTCTCTCACTGCTGTAGCACAGAACCTCACTCCGTCACAACAGACACTTGACTGACCATTCAAATACGATGCGTGTGGTAGGACACACAGGCCAGTGGAAGAAAGCATGGCCAACAGTCAAGGCAAGCAGGGGAGAACAATAAAGAAACAATAATATCGCTCAGTAGAGCACTTAGTGACGTGCATTAGATCGGTCACTTTTGAAACAGTGACGAATGTTTTGAAAAGTATACCACCGAAATGGAGAGAGAAATGGTTAACAGAACGATACACAGAGTTTTCCACTAATAGTTCGTGGTTTCTCACAAAAGGAAAATGTCGCAAATTTGATTTGTGACATTACACCCCTGCAAAATTAAATTTTTTCCTTATGGGAAAAAATTTGTGGATATATATACATATGTACACATCCTAACTCAGTTACACAAGATTCACACTGTGGTGTGTGTGCTATCCTGCTACAGGAGATATTCACTATCGCCAATGAGCGTAAAAACCTCGTATTTACATTAATAGAGGCAAGCTTGAGGGAAAAAACTCCATGACGACAGTGAAAATCCTGTCCTCAGGTCAAACTGAGTGAAAATTCGCTACATTTACACTGACAACTAATTGTTGTGTAGTGTGGTGTATGTGATACACGGTGTAGGTGTGACAGTTGTAGTGTAACTGTACCTACGTGTAAAATCATGTAATACAAATTTATAGTAAATATTAATGATATGGCGACGACGAAGGCAGAGGAGAAGAGGCGGCAGCGTGCGGCAGATGATCAGCTGGCCCGCACAGCAAAACTGCTACACCCATCGCTGTACCTGCAAAATCAATTAAGGTGGATCATCAAAAGTGTCAATGAGACAAAAATTCTTATTACATTACAATTACTCTCTCTGCCTAGCAATCAGTACATGTTACGAAAGGTATGCTCTAGCTAAAAAATACGAGTGACGGCCTAAGCTTCGTATATTCGAGGTCGCCATTAATTTATTAGGTACATTATTAATTAGGAAACGTAGTCGTAAGGGTTCTTAGCGGGGAAGCTCTAACCTGGCATGCACCTCACTCAACATGCGGCGCAGCCAGCCTGCATATGAGGGTACAGCAACATCCCATCACCCAGTTTAGGGGGAGCTCTAACCTGGCATCCCTCGCTCAACATGTGGCACAGCCGGCCAGCATGTGAGGGAAGAGCACCTTAACAACATCCCATCACCCAGTTTAGGGGGAGCTCTAACGTAGCGTCCACCTCGCTCAACTTGCGGCGCAGCCAGCCAGCATGTGAGGGAACAGCACCTTAACAACATCCCATCACCCAGCTTAGGGGGAGCTCTATGTTTATGATTAATGACAGGAAGCCGAGAATCGCTACACAATCTCGGGCAGGTCACATTTTAACACCCACCGTGGGTGTGAACACTCATGTGGAGTTTGTGCGACGTTCCACAAGGTAATTCATACACAGCCTCGGACTGTCTCTGCAGGATTCTCAAACTTCCCCCTTAACTTATGGTATACATGTATGTACAGGCCCTGGACATACTGTGTCCTGTGGGGCCAACAGGCGAGACGTTCACAATTACTGGTACACTTTTAACTGGGAACCAGGCTGGTCCTTGGATTACTCAAATCTCTGAGGATGCCTATTACGGAACTCAGCATACAACAGTTGCCTGTGTTAGTCAGCAGTTAGCAGGCGAGACATCAGGTCTGCACCTACGTTATCACTTCCCTTGATGTATCTCACAACAAGGTTAAACTGCTGTAAATACAGTGTCCAGTGTGTCAACCTTGCATTAGCCGTCTTGGTCGTGCTAAGACTAGTGAGTGGCATATGATCAGTTTCCAGAGTGAATGGTGCCCCAAACAAATAGTAATAATATTTTTTAACACCATCAACCACAGCCAAGAGTTCCTTCTCAACAGTACTGTAATTCCTCTCGGCGGTCTTTAGCCTACGGCTGTGGTATGCCACTGGGAAGATTCCACCTTCTGATTCCTGCATCAATACGGCACCTACTCCATCTTGTGAAGCATCAGTGCGCAGTATGAAAGGTTTGTTGGAATCAGGCAACTGCAAGATAGGCTCCTTGCACAACATGTTCTTAAGAGCGATAAAAGATCTCTCTTGCGTTTCTCCCCATTCAATGGTGTTTGGAGCATATTTCCATAGCACCTCGTACAACGGTTGGGCAATGAGAGCAAAGTTGGGGATAAAACTCTTATAATATCCCACTAGGCCAAGGAATGCCCTAACCTGTTTCTTGGTCACGGGTCTCGGGGCTCCTCTAACCTTCCTGATCTTGTCACCCTGACACCTGCAGTGATTGTTGCCAACAATATGTCCGAGGAACTCCACCTCACTGTAAGCAATCTTGCATTTGCTAGGCTTCACAGTCATGTTGAAACTCTGGAGTCTACTGAAGACAATTTCCAAGAGTCTGAGGTGCTCCTCCAACATGGCGGAATGAACGAGGACATTGTCAACGAACATCTCTACTCCTACAATACCATGGAGCACTTGTCTCATGGCACGATTGAATACTGCTGGGGAATTGGTAAGTCCAAATGGGAGGACTTTATACTGGTACAACCCCCTAGGAGTAGCAAAGGCAGTGAACTGATGGCTCTCAGGGTGAAGGGGAATCTGGAAGAATCCCTTCGCCAAATCGAGCTTCGTAAAATATCGTGACCCTGCCAGCTTGGAGAAGATGGCAATGTGGTCACCCATCGGCTCAGCATCCACTTTGGTGATTGCATTGAGCCTTCTATAGTCGCCACAAATCCTGACTCCACCATCTTTCTTGCGAACTACTACCATTGGACTGCAGTAAGGAGATGAGGACTTTTCAATAATGCCTGCAGTCTCCATGTCGGCAATTTCCTTGTCTATTGCGTCCTGTAGTCACATGGGAATCAGATATGGCTTAACCTTTATGGGAGCATTGCTGGTCAACTCAATTTTATAACACGCAACCTTTGCAAGTCTAGGTTGGTCTGAGAAGACATCAGCATACTGACAGAGCAGTGACCTTAAGGCATTTTGGTCTCCTACTGCTAAGTCAGGGTTAAGTAGGACATCTCCGACAGTCTCCTCCTGACGGGACTGAGCGGTTAAGGGCTCGTCATCATGGTCATCAGCTGGGATCACCGCGGCTGCCCCGGTTTCTTCCAGTGGCTGGTCACTATCATCAGCTACTCGTAGGCCAGTCTCCTCGGGGTCTGACTCATGATAAGCCTTCAACATGTTAATGTGGAACCTTTTACGAAGATTCCCCATCTGAATTATGTAGTTGAGGTCTGAAATGCGCTCTACTACATCAAATGGACCCTTCCACTGCGCCAACAACTTGTTCTGGGCAGTGGGGAGTAACACCAGGCACTTATCGCCTGGACTAAACATCCGAAGTTTTGCCTTCTTATCATAATAGGCTTTCTGAACTTCGCGCGCCTTGATCAATTCTTCCTTAGATAACTCGCATGTCGACTGGAGGCGGTCAGCCAAATCAAGGACGTAGGTGTAGGTGGTCTTGACTTCAGGGTTGGGTTCTTCATCATCCCATAACTCATGAAGGACTTGAAATGGGCCCCGGATCGACCTTCCATACACCAGTTCAAAGGGTGAGAATTTCAGTGAATGCTGTGGGGCTTCTCGATAAGCAAATAGAAGAGGAGCAATGAACCGTGGCCATTCCTTTGGCTGTTCGGCGGTCATGAGCCTCAACATCTTCTTGAGAGTCCCATTGAACCTCTCACACAACCCGTTACACATTGGATGATACGGCGTAGTCCGTAAGCCTCGGATGGACAGCAACCTGAACACTTTGTTCATCATTGCTGAAGTGAACTGCGAACCCCGGTCGCTTAAGACCTCCTTAGGGATACCTACACGACAGAACACTTCAATTAATGCCTCAGCAACAGTGACGGCCTCTATATTCTTAAGGGCCACGGCTTCAGGCCACCGTGTGCTGAAATCAACAATAGTGACGATATACTTTGATCCATCACTAGCCCTAGGGGAGATTGGCCCAACTATGTCAACTGCTACTCTCTCGAACAGTTCAGAGATTATGGGCATTGGTTTCAATGGCACAGGACGGTCACGTCCCCGGTCAGTGGTACGCTGACACACATCACAGGAACGTACGAGCCTCGTTATTTCCCGTCCCATTCCTGGCCAGAAAAAGTCGGCATGGATGCGGTCAGAGGTCTTCTTTTGACCCATGTGACCTCCCATGGCTGAACAATGACCTAATTCAAACACTGCTCGGCGATACTTTGCAGGAACGACAAACTGCAGTCGAACCTCACCCTGGGGTGTCTGTGACTCACGGTACAGCCGTCCTCGCTTACGAAAGAACCTGGCTTGTCCTCCCCGTGAATACTTAATCACTTTACCCTCCAGCTTCTTACGCACTGAGGCAAGTGTTGAGTCAGTCTGTTGCTCTTGGACAACATCTTGACTATGAATCAGATCTTGCGGCGTTGCAACGGTCAACGAAGTGACGCGATTTGGAGCCTTGGCCATGGCTCATGTTACCACAGCAGCCGAAGTCTGAGTAGCAACATCTACGGTGCAACTATTTTTGACACCAGGTATGTTGCCTATAATGAGGTCAAATAAAGGTTCTGGCATGACAACTGCAGCTGTCAGGCCAGTGAAAAATGGAGACGCCACATGGATACGTGCCTCAGGGAACAATCTCACTGATCCATCAATAAGTCTAACTTGGATCTGTCGACCTGTATACTCATGAGGCCGAACTAAACTCTGCTTAACAGAGCACCCTGAGGAACCATTATCCCTCAGAACATTTACAGAAACACCTCCCACAAACCCTGGTTGAACAAGAAAGGCAATGTTGCTGGTGGAAGGGTCTGAGGAGGTAGCAGCCAGTCATTCATGAGACTGCGGAACAACCGATGCAGCAAACGTAGCGCCCTGAGAACCAGGTGTCTGGGGAGGTGGAGCATTGACCACCTGTGGAGGAGAGTTCATGGTCAGAGGGGGACTCGTGAACTGTTGGGAAGTACCTGTACTGGTAAAGATGGCACCACCATGTGCTTGACGTGGAATGAAGGCTGCGTTTGCCTCCTGCCTCCGATACACTGATTGACCTGACTGAGGGTTACGTGGCTTGTCCTTGTATTGCTGCTGCTGCTTGGGGAACTGCTGGTGGTTGGGGTGCTTGTTGTACCGCTTCCAAGCAGGCTGCTGTGTATTTTGCCCATGGTCCTTCTGCTGTTTGCTTGGACCTTGGCCATTACTCTGAGAACGGCCTTGGTGCTGGGATTCAGACTGAGACGGCTTCCCAGACTTGGCAGTATCTTTTCTGCTGTTCCAGGTGTTTTGCTTACGAGTTTGATACCCGTATGCAGTGAAATATGCTTCAGCCTTTTCTACCATTTGGCTGGCATCTTTCACCTGGCAGATCTTAAGCTGTGCTATGAACTCAGCAGGCAACGACCTCTCTAGCTGTGTACGCAGCATAAGGTCAATTATCCCCTCACGCGTGAAAGGAATTTCATCTTTCTCCATCCACTCACCTAAGTAAGCAGTGAGACGGTCGAGGAACTGAACAGCTGTCTCCTTGTCTTGGAGACGAGCTCGCATGAACTGAACTTTGGCGTCGTCTACTGTGAGACCATACGCCTTAATGAGTGCAGCTTTCATCATCTCATACGTGAGATTGTCTCCACGAATTCTGAGGAGAATATCGAGGGCAGGGCCCTCAAATAAACTAAGAAATTGGAGCCGCTTAGCTGCCTCATCCAGTTGATACATGTCTGCCATGTCCTCAAAACGAGCTATGTACGGCTCGATTCGCCCGCCTTCCTTGTATGAAGGAAGCTTGATGTGTGGGGTCGCCAGGACATGTGCAGGGAGAACGCTCGTGGAGCTTGGACCAACTGCACCAGATGTGTCTGAAACCAAGGAATCTCGCTTGAGCTTCAGCATTTCATATTCGTGTTTTTCGCGTGCTTCTCGCTCAGCACGTTCGTGTTCTCGTTCTCTGTCTCGTTGTTCACGCTCGAATTCGAGTTGTTCTCGTTCTTGTACTAGCTCGAGTTCGCGTTGTTGTTGCTCGTGTTCGCGTTGTTGTCGCTCTTGTTCTAACTCGAGCTCGCGTTGTTTCTGCTCGTGTTCGCGCTGTTCTCGCTTGTATTCGCGCTGTTCTCGCTCGTATTCGCGCTGTTCTCGCTCGTGTTCGCGTTGGATTCTACGCTCTTCACGAGCATCTTTCTCACGTTCTTGCTCGTAATTAAACCGTGAGAGAACGTAACTCTGAATTTTCTTTGGGTCTGTGAGGGCCATATCTTTAGCTTCCTGTACATAGACACTGGCTGCCATGATGCTAGCTCAATCTAAATAACTAGCGACTCAGTACTGACTGCTACTTCCAAACGAATGCTAATAACACAAGTAAAGAATACAGACACAAGCTAGTGGTGACCAGTCTTATCTAGTTAACTGGCAAAGAATAAAGCAAAAATGCAAATGACTGGGAAGACTCAATAATTAACGCAATGGGTACGGCGGCTACCCAGGAGCGAATAAAATCGTCTGGTGTTACGAAGAATAAAGTACTAAAAAGAGTTAAGTACTCTATGGATTAATAAAGCAGAAATTCACTTGCTAAACTAACGGTAAACACCAGTAAGCTTGTGCCTATAAACTTTAATGATAAATACCTAAATATGAACGAGTGAGTAGAGAGAGAGAGAGAGAGAGAGAGAGAGAGAGAGAGAGAGGAGGTGGGGGGATCTTTGAGGAGGGGAGGTGAAAGGGAGAAAGTACGGGTGCTGAGTTAGCAGGGAGACAAGGAAAGAGAAAAAATGGAGGGAGGGAGGGATAGAGAGAAAAAAAAAAAGAGAGTGAGAAAGTGTAAAGATGGAGGGATTTAGAAGGGAGAGATGGAGGGACGAAGAGAATTGGAGGAGATAAGAGAGGAGGATGAATTGATGAGAGAGAGAGAGAGAGAGAGAGAGAGAGAGAGAGAGAGTCTAGGAATACATTTATGGCTCTCATTAGTTGTGGCCGCCTAATTAGGAATATCTGATCATGTAACAATCCTCTTTCATGATGATGGTGATGATAGTGATGAGGATGATAATGATGATGATGATGATGGAGATCGGGAGATTGCCACTGCTGGTGGTGATAAGGATGATGATGATGATGATGATGATGAGAATGGGAAGAGTGCTACTGATGATGATGATGGTGATGGGAAGAGTGCTACTGATGATGATGATGGTGATGGGAAGAGTGCTACTGATGATGATGATAGTGATGATGATGATGATGATGATGATGACGATGGGGAGATTGCTACTGCTGCTGATGGTGATGATGATGATGATAATGATGATGATGACGATGGCGATGGGGAGATTGCTACTGCTGCTGATGGTGATGTTGATGATGATGACGATGGCAATGGGGAGATTGCTACTGCTGCTGATGGTGGTGATGATCATGATGATGATGACGATGGCGATGGGGAGATTGCTACTGCTGCTGATGGTGATGATGATGATGGTGATGATGATGATGATGATGATGATCATGATGGCGATGGGGAGATTGCTACTGCTGCTGATGGTGATGATGATGTTGATGATGATGATGATGATGATGATCATGATGGCGATGGGGAGATTGCTACTGCTGCTGATGGTGATGATGATGATGATGGTGACGATGGCTATGGTGACATTGCTACTGTTGCTGATGGTGATGATGATGATGACGACGGCGATGGGGAGATTGCCACTGTTGCTGATGTTGATGATGATGATGACGATGGCGATGGTGACATTATAACTGCTGCTGATGGTGATGATGATGATGACGATGGCGATGGTGACATTATAACTGCTGCTGATGGGATGATGATGATGACGATGGCGATGGTGACATTATAACTGCTGCTGATGGTGATGATGATGATGACGATGGCGATGGTGACATTATAACTGCTGCTGATGGTGATGATAATGATGACGATGTCGATGGGGAGATTGCTGCTGCTGCTGCTGCTGCTGATGATGATGATGATAGTAGTAGCAGTAGTAGTAGTAATGGCAGTTTAATTGCCACAGTAACGATGATGGCAATAATAATAATAATAATATTTTTTTCTGTATATCCCTCTTATTAGCCTACCTCTATTTTCATCTTATTTTCCCATTTTAATTGTCCCACCTTTATTATATTTTTCATCACGCATCTCGATCCATTCTGTCACCTTTACATCGTTCTACCTTTATTTCATCCTTTTTCCCCCAGTTTATCCATTCCTCTGTTTATTATTCATATCTATTTCCTCTCTTTATTGTCTTTATTTCTCTTGCGTCTTTCCTTCCGCAGGTTGGTCTTGGTCACCATCTTCGTTCACGTCGCCAACATCGCCATCATCTTTATTGGAACTTACGAGCAGAAAGTAAAGGTGCAGCTGGAGGCGCCGGAGACTAAAGGAGGAAATACCATGCTGTATTAAGGCCTCTTTACTGGTTGTAGGATTCGGAATTATATGTGCACAGACAGACACGCCTATATACAGTAAACAAAGACACACACTTCTTTCA
>NC_136967.1:40118997-40203914 GCF_032717465.1 Coenobita brevimanus
CCCCAAGCATGTTCAAGGATGATGCAGGATTGAGCTGGGTGTTATTAAACATTAGTGGGTACTCCTGTGGAAGATTTTGTCGGGTTGATAGGTGTAAAAAAGTCTTTGATGCATTAAAAACAAGATTATTTTTACCCCAGTCAGAGTTACGAGCCAAGTCAGACATTAGGTGTGCCATAGCCTCATCCCTTGTTTGTTGAAGTAACTGCTGAGATGGACGTTGTGGGAACCGAATGGAAAGGCGAAGGGTGGAATAATCAGCATACGAGTGGATAGGATTAGATGTACAGTTTAGAAGATCATTGATGAATAAAAGAAAGAGAGTTGGTGATAGGGCAGAGACCTGAGGAACACCACTATTGACAGATCTAGAGGAACGATGGCCGTCTACAACAGCAGCTATAGAACGACCAGAATTAAGTTATAGATGAAGGCACAGATAGAAGGATAGAAACCGTAAGAGAGCAGTTTGGAAATTAAAGATTTATGCCAGACTCGATCGAAAACCTTTGAGATGTCACGTGCAATGGCAAAGCTTTCGCCAAAGTCCCGAAAGGAGGATGACCAGGAGTCTGAAAGGTATGTGAGAAGATCGCCAGTTGAGCGTCCCTGACGGAACCCATACTGACGATCGGAAAGAAGGTTGTGATAGGAAATATGCTTTAAAATTTATTCTGTTAAGAATCGACTCGATATATATATATATATATATATATATATATATATATATATATATATATATATATATCACTGCTTTCAAGGAACCAGCAACCTTTCTTCCTTGCTGTACCCTTTCAAGCACTTGACCTTCTAAACTTCCATTCTTAATCATCTAACAAACCAAGACTTAAACATACATTTTCCATTTCCTCCTCATCCAACCTTACTGTACATTCACGGACTTCATCTCTCTCAAAGACCATAACTTTACTTTTCCCTACATTCACCTTTGGATTCCGTTTCTTACATACTCTCCCAAAGTCATCGACCAAGCCGTGCAGCTCTCCTTCGTCTTCATTTAACAACACAAATATCATCTGCTAACAACAGTACAGGGAGTTTCCACTGCCCGACCTTGTACCTCTTCTATAACTCCATCCATATACAGACTGAACAACCATGGAGACATGGCACATCCCTGTTTCAAGCCAACCTTCAAATACAAAAATTCACTCAGTTCACTGTCCACACGCATTGCAACCTTAGCACCCTCATACACACTCTTCACTGCATTCAACAACTTTCAATCTACTCCATATATTTTTAATACTTTTAACATTCCTTGTCAATCCACTCTGTTATATGCCTTCTCCAAATCCATGAAGGCTGCATACAACTTCCTTCCCTTCTCTAAAAAAAAAACATTTCTACCAAAGGTCTAAGAATGAGTATCTGATGTACACAATCTTTTAACCTTCCTAAAACCTCCTTGTTCTTCTCCAACTAATTCCTCTGTTATTTCCCTAATTCTGTCAATAAGTATCCTACCATATACTTTTCCTATTACATTAAGGATACAAATGCCCCTGTGATTACGATACACATCTTTTTCCCCTTCTCCTTTTTACACGGGAATAATTACACCTAACTTCTATTCCTCCGGGACTCTACCTTCCTCCCAGGCCAATTTGCACATCTTCCACGTCCATTCTACTACTATCTCTCCCCATGTTTCAGCATTTCACCACACAGTCCATCAATTCCCGAGGCTTTCCCTATTTTAACTTTCTTCATCGCATCCACAACTTCCATCTTACTGACTTCTTCCTCTCTTCTCACATCCCTCCGTCTCCCAGCCATTCCCCAGCCACTTATACTCGCATTACTTTCATTCTCTATGTTCAACAGTTCCTTAAAGTGTTCTCTCTATCTCCTCACTTTTTCTTCCTTTTCCACTAGTAATCTACCATTTTTATCTTTCACTCCCCGACAAACTTCCTTGGCACCCTGTCTAACTCTCTTTACCTCTTTCCAGAACATTTTCTTACATACCCTGTACTTTACACTCAAATTCCTTCCAAAATCCTCATCCATGTTCTTACTCTCTCTTACTAATCTTTTCACCCCTCTCTTCCTCACAACATACAGCCCTGTCTTCCGTCTCTCAACTTCTTCCACGCCCCTGTTTCTCATCCACTCATTATATGCTTTCTTCTTTTATGCCACAGCCTCTCTCACCTCTTCACTCCACGATCGTTCCCTGCACCTCCTTTCGTCTTCTCTTTACCCCACACACCACCTAACATGCCATACAGATTTCTTCTGCGAATATCATGCACACACTTTCCACATCCCCCATCTGCTCCAATCCATATTTCCAGAATCGCTCCTCCACTTCCCTCTTATATTCTGCCTGTTTTCCATTCTCTTGTAACCCATCCACCCTCCTTGCATATACTGTTTCCTCCTGTCCTTCCCTTTTTCTATTTCCCCATTTCCTTTGGGCACCGATTCTGACCACTACCAAGTGGTGGTCAGAGTCCGCTCCCCCAACCTCTGTATACTCTTGCATCCATTACACACCTTCTCATCCTGTCATCCACACATACATAATCAATCATTGCCTTCCTTTCATTCAGTTCACCATCCACCCTTCTCATCACTCGCCCCGTATACCTGTGGATCATTTTATGCCTGAAGAAGGTATTGGCTATCACCAACCCCCTCCCGACACAAATGTCCACTAAAGCACTGCCACTCTCATCCATCTTTGCAGGCACACCCCAGTCACCAACCACAGTTCCTGTGCGGGGGATGTTGCTGGAAGGGTGCTGGTCGTACCACCCTGCATCTGTTGGCTCATAGCCACGAAGCTTATAGGTACCCACCCTGGGGCTTCCTTCTTTATTAATAATTTTGAAAATGCCCAGTTCTGTCCTATATTGAGGTCACTGGAAGCCAATGGGTTAAAGAAACTGACAGACTTGCCCGTGTTTAACCCATTGGGTCCCAGAGTTCCTCCTGTAGGGGGGATGTTGCTGGAAGGGTGCTGGACGTACCACCCTGTGCCTGTTGGCTCATAGTCGCGAACCTCATAGGTACAGTCGCCAAACTTTCCACATGGTCCACCCGGCCACGAGAGGTGGGTAAGGGGTGCTGGCAACAGTGTAGGCTATCTGTTTGTTCGTGTGTACATGCTTGATGAAAGTTCGGATCATCACCTCTGGTTTTCCTTAGTGAACCTCAGTCAAAGTTCATCCCAGTAATCAGTCAACAATTTTTAGGCGATAGAATTTCAAAGGAGCTTCTTGAAAGTGTTGGATAATGCAAGTATTGAAAACAATAAGTAAACTAATTCAAAAGGCCGCATCTTTACATATATTATATATTTAAAAAAGTATTCTTTTTCATTATTACATGATAAACCCATGGCTAAAAAATGTCTACTGCATATTGGGGGGAAGAACCGTCGTGTGACCGGCTCTTATGGTTGAAAAGTAGATACCTGTGTCTGACTGTTCGTTTTGCATTTAGCCAGTCCTGGGCCGGTCTCGATTAAACCTATTGAAATACCATTCTTGATCCGAGACATGATTAGACAAGTTAGGTCATTAATCGTTACAGGATTACTCATTGGGAGGATATTAATTTAAACTAAGTAGGAGAGTTAGGAGCTGTAGATGTCGGAGGTTGAAACTCGTTCGTTGAGGCAGAATACTGCCTTGAGTCAGCTAGTCATGAGTCAACCTTTCGTTAACAATAGAAAACCTAAGCATCTCATCACTTAATCATTACGTGGATCTCTGTGCTTGCAGTGCAAACACGGCAATTGTTTTAATAGTTGATATATATTAAATATTTGAAACAGTACTGTGGGTGACGTGGTAGTTAACGCTTCCGCCAGGCGATCCGTGTGACGTGGTTCCACCCCCGTCAGGAGAGATGGGTTTCTCCTATTAAACACCAAGCCCTTGTCTTATGACCTAGGTCTTGGTAGCAGCCAGTCAGCAACCAACATCACATATCCTCGCACTCCGGACCTCGGTGACGGGGGCTAAAGGGAGGTTCGCGGGATTTAAAAAAAAAAAAAAAAAAAAAGTGTTCCAGCCTGTATTAATTTCATGTTCGTTGTGTTGCATTTACCAATCACATAAGTAATATCACAGGCAATGGTGATATTAATGTCCCAACAATTCATGAATCAATAAAATTGAGCTTAAAATGACTGGAAGCTTTTGCATACTGTGGTGAAGAGATGGTGTCTTCATCTTGCTATAATGTGAGATAATGTTGTTCGGTGAATAATCGATGAGCATGTAAATGTGTGACCGCACATATAAGCGGCACCGCTCACAATCAGTTTTCCTTGCAATGTGTAATTCAGTCATACGTTAGACGAATGGACTATAAAGATGTGCTGTAATGATTATAGTCATATGAAAAATGTTACGGTAAATCATTATCATAGCTGATATAATAACCACATTCGACAAAAGTATGCATAAATTCTCTGCCTGCTGAGGTGACAGTATTTTAATCTCCTACCTCTTCGTGGTGCACCACAGAACACATGAAAACATCTGCCTGAAGTACTACCAACGAGGAAATAAGCAACCGTTAACAGTGTCTGAACATCATCCTAATGTTTATTGGTCAGTGTCATTCATGATGTGAATATGGCAGGCAATCTTACTTGTAACTGGTTGTAGATGTTAGGTAAATGCATTCATCTTCAACCTATACTGATAATGGTATCAAGTGATAACCCTATGAAATGGAATTACTGATATAATAAGAGAGTGTGAGAGAAAGGCTTGGAGTGATTCCAGTATTTAGTGCATTAACATGTTATTGTAACAATGTAAAAACAACATAGAAAATAACATGTTTAGTATTGTTAAAAATGTAAATATTTGGTAGATTGCCAATGGATCTCAAAAACTAGTTCGGCAGTTATTGTCACTGGCGGTATGAGTAACGTAACCCCCTCCCCTCAACGTCCTGCACCTGCCCTGGACTTCACTATGCCAAGCTCCTCCCTTAAGCAGCTCTCCCACCGGCTCAACCAGTTACAGGAAACCGGTCGCATGGAATTGTTGCATGTCACAGGTTTCACGGACCAAGGCCAACTATGTATAGTATAATATATATTATTGTATTATAAAAGTTTATATTTATATAAGAATATTATTAATATTACTTTATTATAAAATTTATATAGTCATATATCTTTGGCCTTGGTCAGCGCGACCTGTGGCACACAATAATTTTCCATGCAACCAGTTTCATGCAACTGGCTGAGCCGATGGGAGAGGCGCCTTACTCCTGAGACATTTTTCTCACCACCTAACTCCGTACCCAGCCATCTATGGGATGAACTCTGACTCTGACAGAGGTTTACTATGGACGAAGAGAGTTGATGATCCGAACTTTCGTCGAGCATGAACACACGAACAAACATATACACTGTTGCCAGCACCCGTTACCCACCTCTCGCGGCTAGGTGGCCCAGGTGGAAAGTTTGGCGACTGTACCTACCCTGGGGTTCCCTTCTTTATTAAATTTTGAAAATGCCCAGTTCTGTCCTATATTGATGACACTGGGTGCCAATGGGTATATACTCGTGAATATATATATATATATATATATATATATATATATATATATATATATATATATATATATATCATCCAATATATTACCAGTATGCCGGGAATCGAACCCGGGTCTCTCAGGTGAGAGCCAGGCAGCATACCACTACACCACGACCAGGTAAAGCTTAATTTACATTGTCACAATCTTGCAACGAATGTCCCTACGTCCCCACTGTGGGCATGAAGAGGATGAGTTACCCTGGCTCTCGGGCAAGTAAATGCTTTTAATCAATCCCAAGCATATTGGTACTATATTGGATGATTTTTTTTTCTGTGTAGAGTACAGGTTTCTCTCTTCATATATTATATATATATATATATATATATATATATATATATATATATATATATATATATATATATATATATATATATATTATAGGTGTGTGTCTATAGCTATTTATCTATCTCTGTCTCTATGTGTGTGTATGTATGTATGTATTTACAGTATATCTATATATCTGTCTACTTATCTAGCTATCCATATCAATAGCTATCTATCTATCTATCTAGATAGATATAGATATAGATAGATAGATATACTGTAAATACATACATACATACACACATATATAGCTAGCGTTACGACTCTGATGGTGGCGCAAGAGATATCAAAGTATTTGTGATGATCTGACTGCATTATGAAAGAATTTAAACATATATATATATATATATATATATATATATATATATATATATATATATATAAAACGATAACTAAACAATCACTCCTGATTACAAAGGCAACTGAATGATTATTTCATACATGAGAACATAAGAAAATACTAAAGATTAATACAAAATATCAGGCACACGTCACAACAGAGATACATAGATAGATAGCTATACACACACACACACACACAGACACCTATAATATACAGTGTGTGTGTGTATATATATATATATATATATATATATATATATATATATATATATATATACACACACTATTATAGGTGTGTGTGTGTGTTTGTGTGTGTATAGCTATCTATCTATCTTTCTATCTATATGTGTGTGTGTATGTATGTATGTATTAACAGTATATCTATCTACCTGTCTATATCTATATCTATCTATCTATATAGATAGATACAAGTGCTCGTGGGCCTTTCGGGCCGTCTCGCACTTGCTCCTGCGGAGGGTTGTCTTGCTGCGCGCTCGCTTTCTCGTGACTTGAGTAGACTCGATTTCTAAAAGTCCCGGTACCGAATGAGCTGTTTTCCGAACCAAACTCTGATCGCTCTTAACTATAATAAAAAATCATCAATCGAGACGGGACCAAATTTTTCAACATCAGCGAATTTTCTGCTATTATCATGCCAATTTTGGTGCACCAAGACGACTCCGAAGAAAGGCGTCCTCATCTCGCTTCGGGAATGGAAGCCAAGTTGTCCACATGCAAGTCTGAGATATTAACCACTCAGCCACGGCAACCGACTGGGCTCAGGGGGCAGCATTTTTGGTAAAAATTTGATCGCCCATTAAATAAAGTAAAAGTTTTTCAATCGTGATGGAACAAAGTTTTTTTTCACATCAGAGAGTTTTTGTGATATTTTTTGCCAATTTTGGTGCGATATCAATGTATAGTTTCGGCTGCTTAAAATAAACGCATACACAGACACACAGGCACTGCTATAGTATATTACAAGTGCTCGTTGGCCCTTTGGGCCCCTCGCACTTGCTACTGCGGAGGGCTCTCGCGTTTATGTGCTGTTCTAGTGTAACGTTGTCACTTGGATTTTATGCAGCTAACCAATTGATCGTATTATTTGCAGCTTCGAAAATGGAACCCAAGTTGTGCGAACGCAAGTCCGAAATACTTTAGTTGTACATGTGGGCAAAAAATTCTAGAGAGATCCTAAGCTGGGCGCCAGGAGTGGCGTTTTTTGGTCAAAATGTGATCGCTCATTAAATATAGTAAGTTTTTCAATCGTGATGGGACCAAGTTTTTTCACATCAGCGATTTTTTGCGATTTCTGTGCCAATTTTGGTGCGATTTGAATGTGTAGTTTCGGCTGCCCAAAATACACACACACACACACACACACACACGGCTACTGCTATAGTATATATATATATATATATATATATATATATATATATATATATATATATATATATATATATATATATATATATATATATATATATATATATATATATATATATATATATATATATATATATATATATATATATATATATATATATATATATATATATATATATATTATACACACACACACACGGCTACTGCTATAGTATATTATATATATATATATATATATATATATATATATATATATATATATATATATATATATATCCTCTCTCTCTCTCTCTCTCTCTCTCTCTCTCTCTCTTTCTATTAATGCATTTATTTATCGCTTTATGCACTGCCTAACTGAGCATTTCTTCCTCACGGAAAACTTTAAAACACATTGGAATATATATTGAATCAAGAAGTGTAAAATCTCCCTTGCTAAGAAACGATAGTGTTCACAATTAAAGAGCGTATAAACGTAAAGGGCACAAAAAACATTCATTCTGCAATAAATTCAGCCCATCCTTCCACCCCAAAGTAAGATGTGATACTGTAACTTCACTCAATAGAAAACCCGTACAATATCCAACGACATCCACCAAACACTTACACAAACTCATGGATAAATCAGTCCTCGAAGTACTTTAGCCTAACAGCACTTTTATGAACACCCTCCGAATAATTGCCTCTTAAGACACGATTTCATAATGTTACACTTCGGTGCGATCGTCACCATTGTTTATTTTCTACCAACACAAATCGCGTAACATTATCAATCCTCGCTGACAACTCACTCACTTTATTCGCCTAATTTTCACAGCACAAACAAATCATCTGGACAATGTCAACATAAAATTTCAGGGAGCAACCGGCTGGAATGCCTGTAATACTGCAGACGCTTTGTTCATGTCCTTATGAGCCAGGGGCCACGAAAGCAATAAGGCATGTAATAATAATGTATCTAAGGTGCGTTTTACATAATGAGATGGTTTGAAAAGGAAGGGCAGATTATATTCGAAAATGAGATTTATCCTCATAATTTAATAACTATCTTTGGTGAAAGGAACGGTGGGTATGTAGCCTACAGAGTGCTTGACTTAGTGCATTGGGAAGTTAACAGTAATGAAATCAATATGGCAGATACTCTTGCAAAAGTAGATAGAGAAGCTGGTGGTGATTGGATCATTGGCTGTCAGATCCTTTTACAAGAGTAGAGAAGTTAATAGTGATTGGATTAATATCAGTCAGGTCCTTGTACAAGGGTATGTAACGTGTATATTGTGCAATCGACCTAAACACGCTAACCACCATTATCTACCCATTCCCTTTCATCATTTTGTTTCCTTTCTCCTGTTATTATTGCAGTATCTCACACCCTTCCTATTGTTCCTTTCCTACTTTCCACCTTTATTGTTATATCCCTCCTCTGTTTCGATTTCTCTACCCCGTCATCTACTCATCTTCTCTTCTTTTGCACAGTTCTTTCTTCTCACTTTCTCCTTCCGCTTCTTCGCTATTCATATTTGCTCCTCTTCTCGCCCTAGTAATAGGCATTTGTTTCCCATCTCATTCTCGTCCTTCTTTTCTTATCCTTGTTTCTTTTAGTCTGCTTTTTTGACAAACCCCGCCTCACACTTTAGTTTCATACGCAGTCTTTTTCCTCTTTCTTTGCTCCTCCTCCTCTTCTTTATTTGTCTCACCTCCTCTTGATGTGAGCTCTTTTTATCCTTCAGTTTTTTTTTTTTTCTTCTCCCTTTTCCCTATGCCCACCCTTAGCAAGGTTGGTGTAAGTCCCGAGAGTAAAAATCTTGGTAATACCCCTCAGAGGTGTCGTTCATCATATCTCCTCCCATTATGGCCCTTCCCTCACAGCCTTCCCACCCTTTTTATGCATTCCTTTGTTATCTTGTGTCATATATTTCGTCCATTTTTCCCCTTCATTTTTTTCTCTATGCTTCATTCTATCTTACTCTTCTGTATTTTGATCTTCGTTCCTCATTACATTTTCTCTTTATCGTCGTGTCCCTTCACAAAAACTGACATGAACTAGATGTAATATGGGAAAGCCGGCAATGTTGAGCTGTTTCATTAAAAAAAAAAAAAAAAAAAAAAAAAATGTTGATTTGATGTCATGTGACATTTTTAAATTTCGAAATGAACTTTAACTCACTTCATTGTACCTAATTTCAGCTGACTGGGCTCACAATGGCAGTCAGTGATCTGAACTGCTTTAACCTTGTTTTGAACATGGCTGAAATGACCTAAAAAGACGACTGGAATTCAAATAATGGAAAGCCTGACAGTACCAGAATGGATATGGACTCAGCTGGACGTGGACTCACCTGACTGGCTTGAAGTAGCCTAAATGAACTAGAAATTACCTGGAAAGGTTGGAATGGCTGTGAAATTCCTGACTGGACCTGAAGTGCTGTGAACTGACATGATCAGACCAAAAATGTCATAAAATGATCGAGTAAATATGGTTGGCCTGAAATGGAATAAAGGGACCTGATCTAAATACTTTCATCGACCTGAAAGATCGGATTGATGCTGAAATGCCAGAATGGATTTCAATGATCTATTTGACTAGCATGTGAAGTGGTACGAAAATATTTGAACTGCCATACTTCGACAGTGACTGACATAACTGAATGATAAATAGCCTGAGTGAGTCTAATATCCTTCAACTAGACCCCATTTGTTGTTGGATGACCGTAGAGTTTTATGAAAAAATCACAAATCTCGACATCGAGCTGACGAGGTTAAGTACTTTTTCTATTACTTCTTCCATTTCCTTTAATTTTCATGTTGTTTGATCATGTCCTGTTCTTGTTCATTATGAAGCCTCTATTTTCTGCCTATTTCATATTATTTCCTTGTTTTTTTCCTTCCCATTTCTTCACCTTTACCTTCTCCTTTGCTTCTCCCTATCCTTCTTTTTATCACCCCATTCTCTCCTTTTTTCTTCGTCTGACATTTTCTCGTCGTTTCTTTCCTTAAGTTTTCTCTCATTCTCCTTTCTATATTATTTCTCTCTTTCCTTGGTTCCTTTTGTTTCTCCCCCTTTGAAATGGCGTTTGGTGGTCTTGTGTCACTAGCAGATAGGACGTCTCAACCATGAGAAGGCCTTGTATTGGTTCGATCCCCAATATGTGACTGGAGGTTCTTCGGTCTTTTATTGCCTGTTAAGTGGAATTCCTGCTACCGTTGTTTTACCTTCTGGTTTTCTTCGATTCTGTTCCCTTTTCTTCCGCTATTTTTTTTAAATCTCTTTCTGACCTTGCTTTTCTTCATTTACTAATCTTTTCGTTGTTTTCTCTTTTGTTCATCATTTTTCTGTTTCTAATAATCTTGGCCCATTCCTATGTCATTCTTATTCCAATTTCTCCTCTTCTCCAATCTGTTCTATTAAGTATTCTAATATTTTTCCTCTTGTTTCTCTTCTCCCATCGTCTTCAACGTAGGTAACCCCTTCATTACAAGACGTCATTCTTAAAGTTATTAAAGCCGTCCACAGGTGGCAAAGATATGCTGTAAAGTATTAAGTACTTTGCGACACGCAGGGAGTTAATCGTCATTAGCCGTCACAGCGATTAGCCTACCCTATGCTAAAAGAGTTGTCTGGACGCAGAATGTTAGCTCCATCAGCCAGTGGTCGTACTTTGCGTTTTTTTTTTTTTTTCCTTGATACCATCAAATGATTTTATTCAACCCAGGCCTTTAAATGACTCACACTCTTTGTGGCTGTCGAGGTGGGAGCCTCGTGCACTTTATCTTCTTTCTCCCAGAAGGTTATAAAGCTTATTTTCTCATGTTCTTTCATAGCGCCCTTTGCACGGTCAGACAAAGTCAATCTATAGGTGTCCAAGTTTCCTGTTCTTGGCTATTTGCATCAATGGGACCTGATTTTAAAAATTAATCGTGATTACTGATCACTTCTGGGAAAAGTAGTCATTTACTAATCGATTCTTGGGAGTATTTTAATAATGTTTTGGACAATGATTATTTTTCCTGAGACTGAAGCTGGCTCACTCACTAAACCAAGTAGGAAATAATCCTATTCATTTTGTGGGCTGTTATTTTGAGAGTTCATAACAAAGTTATCGCATTGCATGTAATCGTTTACCGAGAAAAGTAATCGATTAGCAAAGAAAAGTTTTTTTCGTGTTGTATATGATCGATTACTCTTAATCGATTACGAGTGGCAAAATTTTGATCTGCCGATTTAACCGATTACTAGTCACTGATTACGCCCACCACTATTTATCTGTCTTTATCTGATCTCTGCATCCTTCCCCCTCTCATTCCTCTCTGCTTCTACCTCCATCCTCATTTCTTTTATACTTTCACTTTATCATTCTGTTCCCCTTCTCCTTACATTTTCATGGTTCCCATTGTTCCTTTGCCACTTGTTTTGTGTTATATTCTTTCGTTTTCCTTTATGTTTCTTATGTTCGTTCTCTAACTTTCCATTGTCTTCTATCGGTATTCCTATTTCTTACTGTTTTCCTCCTTTCTTCCGTTCTATGTTTTTTTTAAACCCTTTTTCCATTTTCATTATTATAGCCCCTTCTTTCACATTTTTTTATTTTTATTCTTTACTTCTGTCTTCCTTTTCTCTTTCATTCCCTACATATTTCCCCCTCTTTTCATATGTTCTTCCTCTTTTTTATCCTCTCATATCTCTATTTTCTTTTTCTCAACGTAATATTTTCGTGTTCCTCAGCACATTCTGCTACACTAAGTCTTTTTATTCTCTGCTTCCAATTCCCTATTTTTCCCGCTGCACAGCTCACTGGGAGTGAGCAAAAGGCACAATTTCTCCAAGAGGAAGAGGAAGACGAGGAGGAGGAGGTTTTAAGAGAAAGCGCTGCTATTAAAACTGGAAAAGTTATGGAAAACGTCTTAATGCTATCCAAGATAATATTAATTTCTCTGGCTCATGTTTCATAGTCTGCTGTTGTGTGAGTCTGAACAGTTTAACTGTTGTTATGTGTTTCCATTATCGTTCAACATATCATCTAATTACTGTTGCATTTAGCTTCAATCTTCCCCTCCCTCATATTTGCTTACTGTATTGCGCCCCTCCATTTTCTTTTTCATTTCTTTCATCTATTCTGTACTTTCTGCCTTCTTTCATTTTCTTTTCCATCCCCTCTCTCCCCTTGTTCCTTTATATTTTTTTTCTACCATCTTTCCTGTTTCTTCTTCCTCCTTTTCTCTCTTTCCTTACTTCTTTACTGGGTTTTCTACCGAATCTATTTTTTTCCTTTCCCTTCATCCTTCCTTGATATTATCTTTCCTCCTTCGCCATGTGTTTCCTTACCCTTCTTCCATTATTATCTCCTTTCCGTCATGTTCCTTTCCCTCCTTTCAGTCTCATTTCTCCATACTCCCTGTTTCCCTTCCTTCCTTCCTTTCGTCTAATTTTATTCCTTATCATTCTGCTTCTCAGTTTTGCTTTATGTTTTTTCCTGTGTAATGTAGCTATAGATACATCCCTGCATGCGTTATAGGGTTTTCCATTCGGCGTACAAGCAAAAACATTGTGTAATGTCATCTAAATTATTTATTATCTCTGTGTAGGAGGTTTAGTTTGGATGAACGTACAGTATTCAGAAAATATTTAACACTGCTCTGGATTTTTATTGTGTTATGGAAAGAGGGTTTAAAATCCGGGCGACAGTTATTCCATCTAGATTGTTTTATATTTCTTGATGGGTCTAGTTAGGAAGAATGTGAAAGAAAAGAATGTACAGTAATACTGTCTCGATTATTTTTTATGTTGACATGAGAATGTATTGGTCTTCGGACGCAGATGAACTAGGTATAAGATGTGTTTTTTCTTGCTGATACTGTAGTTTTTGGCTCCAGTGAATAAGTGCTAATAAATTTAGTATCTACTTGTACGTGATGCAAGGCTGACTTTCCATAAAACATCAGTTACACTGGTACTCTAGATTAATTATCATTTAAAGTCAGGTATTTATATCTATGGAGATAATGTAGTTGTACATTTTATAATATAAAGTATTTTTAACTACCTAGATGAATGGCATGATGGTGGATATTAACGAATAACTTTTGGGTATGGCGTATTCGTGGTGTGCATGGAGGAATGTTTCATTAAAAGTGATTTAAGAGATTATCAGTGACTGTTTATATCCACGATACCTGAATTCAATGGATGTGGAGAGTGGGTCTGTCATCTTGTGAAGATCCAAGGATTTTAATAAAATATTACCTTCTGACCAACTCCCTGTAAAGGGCTCTTTCTGGGCAGAGTAATGCCACATGGTGGTAGAAAGAAAAAGATACTAGTTGAGTATTGTCACACTAGAGTCCCACATTCCAAGTCTCGTATGATCATGGGCTCTATAAAAATTATAATGAGGGCATAAATTATTGGATCCTGAGTGCCCCTTCCAATAACGCTGCATATATTCCCATGCTTATAGAAATAGCAAGGTTTGCTCCATGGCCTTCGGCTGTCACCTGACTGCGTCGACTATTGTTTCATCAGGTGAAGAGGATTCATCACACACCTCAGTTGTCAAAATCGGCCCATAATTGCAGCCTGTAGACCACGAACGAATGAACGACCAGAGACCGACGGATGGAAGATTTTGTTTACGGGCATTCGTCTTCATCTTGAATAAAATTGTCTGGTCCTGGGAAGATTAAAGATGTCATTGTAACTGATATGGTTAAGGATATAGCACAGTGCCAGATGTATTACTTATAAAATCTTAGCTACAAGAGTTCCTTCCAGATCCGTACAGAATGTCCTGATGACAGCATCAATGATCTATAAATTTCATTGTAACTGCCAGCGCTAAGGAGACAGTGAAGTGTGGGGTAAAATGTTGAAGTATAAATGTATTGAAAAGAGGTGCATAAATTAGTTCTCTCTCTCTCTCTCGTCTGTGGTATTTAAGGATACATTTTGGTTATTTTCTTTTACGTTATAATATACATATTGTAAATTTGACTTTATTTCCACACCACCCAGGAGGTAAAAGTCTTGGCGCGTCTTTTTTTAAGTGTCCCCAAACAGGCCTAGGATAGACGAAGCTCTGGCCAGGTGGGACTGGGTGTGCGTGAGTGTTGCTTTTCACGAGGGTTTAATGTATTATTTTTTTTTTACTAAGAAATTAACATATTTTTACTTATATTCTTGCACATTACCTTATAATCATAACTGTGACATTATTACCAACCCCAGAAATACGGTAACAGCCAATAAAAGTGACTACTTTTTTTTAAGCAACACTGTAAAATATTTATGACACGTTTCTGTATTGCCGTATAAATATTTTACGCATAATAAGTTTACTGTTCTTTCATATATTATAATACAAACGTTACCATTATACTCTTTTGTGTTTATCTTATTGTGATGCCTATTACATATATCAGAGCCGTTCACGTACCGGTATGGAACACGTGACAACACTGTACAGAGGTTCTTTCCCCACCCAAACCGCCACTTAAGATTGGTACCGCCATACCTGTGAGCAGAAATCACTTTCTTTTAATTTTCTATTAATCTTCTGTAAAATGTGTATAATTAAATAATATACACAATTTAATTATTGCTAATCATCAGAAATATATTACTAAATTTGGTGGCTACTTGGAACTCTAATTTTGTTTAGCTAACGTGAAAAAAATGCTGGTTGCCTCCTTAAAAGCTATATATATATATATATATATATATATATATATATATATATATATATATATATATATATATATATATATATATATATATATATATATATATATATATATATATATATATATATATATTGCTAATCATCAGAAATATATTACTAAATTTGCTGGCTACTTGGAACTCTAATTTTGTTTAGCTAACGTGAAAAAATGCTGGTAGCCTCCTTAAAAGCTATATATATATATATATATATATATATATATATATATATATATATATATAAAACGTCCACGGATCACAGTTCCTTTAGCTTTTTTGTTTGGACTTCTATTTTAAGGTATAAAATGAAAACTATACTATACCTTTATATTTTCCAGTGTTATTAAAATATTCTTTTAAGTAATTGGCAAATAATAGGAAACATAAAGCACATAGCATAACTTTTGTGTGTCCCTAAAAGTACACCATTCAAACCTTAGACAAATAGTAAACAAAGAACATCGTAGCTTCTAAATCTAAGCCAAATTTTGTTAATGATATATGAAATGCTTAATGTATATAAGCTTCTGGTCATACCCAAAAAATAAAATACAGCATTTGTACTTGAAAGTACAGAAATCTTGGTTGGCCAGCCATTAGTCATGAAATGAAAAATTAGTCAACTCAGTGGAAACCAACCTAGAGTTATGGTAAAAATCCACTTGCTTTAACCCATCACATCCGGGTGACATGAATGTGACGAACTGGAGACGTCCAGGTGGCACGTATATGTCCTCTAGTGTTTCGTGGCATTGTTTGAATATTCCGCAGATTATTTTCACCACACACAGCCATTGGCAACCCTTCTGAATGCATCTGAGTCACACACCAGTTACATGAGTTCCTCCGTAATGGGTAGACCTAAGCAAAAAGTGTTCCCTGTGTCTGGATCCTTGGCTGAGTGCCCACAGCCACTGTTTTCAACACCAATAAAGTCCAAAGGCCAGAAAAGAAAAAGCCTTAGTGATAGTGCAACAGGGAGAGAACTCGAGGTGACACTACTGCCAACTGTGAGTGGAGAAAGTGACTCTTCCTCTGAGGAAAGTGACCACCATGTTGAGTGTCGATATTTATGCGTCGCATGAGAGTGGATCAAGTGAGTTAAGCACTATGCACTCATTGTTTCACCCTCTACATTCATCTGCTACTTCATTTGATAAAAATGGTTCAGAGGGTACTGACGATCCTGGAGAGGGGGATTTTGGCACGGATGAGGAGATGGAAGAGGAGGAAGGGAGTGGAGAAAGGGAGGAGGTGGAGGAATGAGGAAGGGGGAAATGCAGTGCAGCATCTCGCACCACTGCTGTGTCTATTTATGTGAATAATGGAAGCAGAAAGTTTGTTTCATGATGAAATCAGTGCCTTATATTTTATTGAAAGTTTTTGTGTGTGTTTATTTGTTATGATGAAAAAGTACAAATCACAGGAAAAAAAAATCTGTTATTGTTGAAAATATAGTAGAGACAGGGAGGACGTGGAAGAGGGAGGGAGGAGGAAGTGTGGTGCGGCAAGCCTTGCACCACTGCTGTGTCTATTTATGTGAATAATGGAAGCAGAAAGTTTGTTTCAGGATGAAATCAGTGCCTCATTATTTATTGAAAGTTTTTTTGTGTTTATCTTTATTATGATGAAAAAGTACAAATCACAGGAAAAAATTCTGTTATAAAGGAAAATATTTTCGATTATGGACAGTACATGAATAATTATTTTGTTCACAATATTTTTTTTAGGTTTTACGTAGTAGTAGTAGCAACAGTAGTATAGCAGTAGTAGTAGTAGTAGTAGCAGTAGTAGTAGTTGTTGTTGTTGTTGTTGTCTATCAAACAATCATTTTTATTTTGTATTTAACATACACATGACCAATAAGAGGGACAACAGCCTAGCATTCTTTCAAATAAAAAACATATCAACTAATTCATCATTTCAAAAAAAATAAAAATAAAATAAAATAAAAAGCAAGATTCTATTACATTGCTAAATTATCTTGTTTTACCATATACACATAATTATCTTCATACATATACTGCTTTATACAAGTGTAAATATACTATAATACATATTTACATACTGCAGCACCATCACAGCCCATTACCACCCAATTGATTCAAACCCACACCTCCTTTTATCTGATCACACAGTAACTTGCAATCCTCTTGTTTGTTCATTATTTTGAATCCAACCAATCTTTGATTTAATAATATCAGTTTCCACACTCATAATATTTATATTATATTTTTCATTGAAGTGAATACAAAGCTGGAAAAATTGATGGCCAGAGGTAAAAACAGGAATATTCATCCTAAGTAAAACATTCCTCATTGTTAATAAAGATTTCACATATCTTGCCTGTGTAAATGCTGCATGACGCCTTAGCAGAAAAAAATCAGCTACCTTGGCCACACTATGATTACTTGTTACCCCTGGTAAATTATATATTTACTTTACTGCATTAGCATATGCAACTTCAGATGTTCTAAACAGTGGACCTTTATGTGTTTTCTTTAAGTCCCATAATGTTAACCCATAATCAGGGACACAATATGTCTTAAACAAAAACAGAAGCGTTTGTGAATTAATGTTCTTGAATTTCCTATATACAGAATTAAATTTAGAATAAAAAGATTTAATCTTAACACAATATCATATTTATCTGAAAAACTCTTCAATTATATAGCCTAAATATTTATATTTATTCACTACTTCATACTGATTTATACACGGGATCCTGTGCCCCTCAATTTTCCTTGTATTAAATATCATAACTTTGGATTTATTGCTGTTAATTTTCAGCTCCAGATTATTTACCTCCATCTCAAATGTTTTACACAGTAACTCAATGTTCGTTCGTTCGTTTTCGTTCGTTCGTTTTTAAAGGCTCCAACATGCTTACATGTGTCGGCCTTGGTCACCTAATGGCGGCTCTCCACGCTGCACGATCCATTGCAGCCTTCCTGTTCAGTCCCTTAACCCTAAGGTCACACTTAATGACCTCGTCCCATGTCTTTCTCGGTCTACCCCTCATAACTCCACCCCCAATATTAACACTTCTCACCTTCCTCACCCAATTATCATCCCCCATCCTCTCCACATGTCCAAACCACCTCAATCTATCTCTCCTCATCACAACACCAATACACTCCAGTCTCATCCTACCTCTCAACTCTTCCATTGTAAACCCAGCCCCTCCAGGCCTTGGACGCAGGGACGCACTGCACATCCACCTAATCATTGTCATTTCTGTACGTCTGAGCCGGCGAATATCTTCCTCCTTCACTGCCCAGGTCTCACTGCCATACAGCATTACACTCCTAACACATGCTGCATACAAAGACCCCTTAGCACGTAGGGAGAGCCCTCTCAATGTCAGGAAAGGCAAGAGCTCCCTGAACTTCTTCCAACCACTTCTCACCCTAGCCACAGAGCTAGCTCCAGCCCCACCTCCAGCACACAACATGTCTCCCAAATAACAAAACTCTTCCACACACTCAAGAGATTCACCAGCAAATTCAATCCTTTCACGTCTGACAATCTCCACCTGCTCACCCCAGCACGCCGTACACATAAAATCAGCATTATCTCGCAGTCTACCTCTGATACCACGACATCTCTTATGCACCCATTTATCACACACACCGCACAAGATGGAATTACTTCCCATGCCCTTGTGGCAAACTACACATGGCCACTCTCCCTCGTCTTTGACAGTACCGCCACCAACCCTAGATATCATCACTTTTGTTTTATCTGCATTTACCCTTAAACCCTTTTGCCCCACACCATCTCTCCACTTCCTAAACCTTTCCTCCGCCTCCCTTTCATTCTCTGCAATCAACACCAAATCATCAGCATACAACAACTCCCACGGGAGTCCGTTTCTAAAGTCACGTGAAAGGGCTTCAAGTACCATGATAAACAACATGGGACTCAAGACTGACTCCTGATGCACACCAACATTCACGGAAAACTCATCACTCAAATCTCCATTCACTTTCACCTGGGTGTGAGCACCCACATACATGGCCATAACCACCCTAACCAGCCACTCCTCCAAGCCAAGCTTTCTCATTGCCCACTTCACCACCTCTCTAGGGACTCTGTCAAAGGCCTTTTCCAAATCAACAAAAACAAAATAAAGATCCCTTCTCCTACCAATATATTTTTCCTGAAGCTGTCGAACAATGAATATGGCATCAGTGGTCCCCCTACCTGGCATGAACCCAAACTGCATCTCATCAATATTCACTCTTTCTCTAATCATACCTTCTAAAACTCTCTCCATTACCTTCATTATCTGATCTAAAAGCTTTATACCTCTATAATTTCCTCTTTCCAGGGCATCACCCTTCCCTTTATACACATTTACAATTACACTCTTCAGCCAATCATCTGGGACAACACACTCATAAAAAATCCTATTTATCAGGTCAGTGACTAAACTCACCCCTATATCGCCTGAGGCCTTTAACATTTCGGCAGTCAACCCAGACACACCTGCTGCCTTCCCCACCCTCATCCTGCCTATTGCCTCACTCACAGTAGCAGTATCAATCAAAGGCCAAAGGCCAGACACTGGATCTGCTGGCTCCAAACCTTCCCTGTCCCAGTCAAACTCCTCATTCAACAACCGGTTATAATGCTCTCTCCATGCATCTTTAATATCCTCACTGTTCACCACTACCCTTCCTTCATCATTCTTCACACACTGCTCACTTGTGATATCCCGATTATCCCTCTTCACCTGACCTGCCACCCTAAATATATTTTTCCTTTCCCCATGATTTAGGTTATCAAGTAATTGTCTCTGTGACTTAGACTTTGTCCTGTATACCTCTCTTCTAGCCCTACGCTTGGCAGCCAAATATTCCTCTGTGCTACCACCCTTCTTCCATTCCCGGAAAAGCCTTCTTTTCTCCTTAATTGCAGCTTCTACACCTTCATCTCACCACCAAGTTACTTTATGTCTTGGTGGTCCTCTTGTCCAGCCGCATGTTACATCAGTAACTCTCAAGAAATTGTTCTTGAGGGCTCTGTACTGTTCATTAACGCCTCTGTCTACAGCTCCCTGTTCAGCCACCACTCTTCTCAACTCGCTATAGAAGGCATCCCTTGCTACTTGGTTTTTCAGCTTCCATATTTTCCTCCTAGGTACATAAGTCCTCTTTTTCATCACTTGTTTTTTAAGCACCATATCACAAATCAACAGTTTGTGCTGCTGTTATCTTTTGAATCACCTAAAATTACAATGTCATCTGCACGTTCAATGATATTCACTAAAAAAAAAAAAAAAAAACAAGGCAACATCCAACATTCACCTTTGTTAAGGTTTCAATTATATTATCAATGTATGATTTAAAAAGCAAGGGAGAGAGAATTCCCCCTTGTTGAACACCTCTATTGATAGGGTAATACTTACCAAAAGTTATTCCAATTAATTCTCACATTGGTGTTCCATAAATAATTCATAATAATTAGACCCATGTCAGGAGGAAACTCCCTTTCCAATAAAATGTTCCCCAGTTTAAAATGATTCACATTATCAATAGCTTTTGAAAGCCATAAAAACTGCATCAGATGTTTTCCCTCCTTTAGTGTATGGTCTGATAGTTTCCTTTAACCCTTAGCCGCTGGGGGGTTCCCGGCAGCTGCACACTCCTCCCTACGGGGGATTTCCGAGATTTTGGGAAAAATAACCTTACTTCAAACCCTTATATCTGACAAACTCTGATAGCTAGAGAATTCAATGAAAGTTCATAAGACACGCCAACTCTTCCTCTTTCGACTGGAGGTGTCCCGAGGTCTCTAGGTGTCCTGTCGATGAGTAAGGATGAGTTGAAGACGAGCGGTTTTTCAAGTTTTGCCGCTCGGCTCCGAGCATGCTCCTCTGGCAATGGTCTTGGCCTGGCCGGCTAGCGTTGGCAGCACTGACTGGAGTGGTGATTGTAACACTGCCAGTGCGTCCTTGGAATGTGGAATATTCCACTCGTTTTTTCTACTCCTCCTTACTCACCGCCGTGAAAATGAGTCATCATCCAGTTCATGTGGATCACCCAAGGATTTACCACCCACACCACCATTCTACTATGCCTTGTAGGTGTATGGGAAAGGAAATATCTCGTCGTTTTTCTGTACTCACTTCTTCCGTAAATTATCATATTTCTCCTTTACTAAGACACTTAGAACTGCACTTTACATCACGATTACGGGTAATTGCACTTTGACAAGTAAATGCTGTTGCTCTTTCACGCATGATCGTAGAGTATGAGGTAATTATTTGTACTGTAAATCAGACTTTTGTACTAATTAGGGTTCTAGTGAAAATCATATAAATGTTTTACACAACTAACACTATTTGTACTTAACATAACAGAGACACTGATGCTCATATTTGGCACAATCCCCCTGAGTACTGAGTGAAATAATTTAGGTATAGCGAAGCAGGTATTGTTCATTGTGGCCCGCTCACAAGTGGTTTTCTTTCGGGTAACAGGTACACAAACTCAAGGTATATCCAATAATTTTCTAACCAATATCCAATAATAGTATCAACTTCTGTATTGCACTTACTATAAATCATTTATATGCACTTGTAGAACTTATAAAAGCCTTATATCTTAGCACTTTCTATAATTCACTTATAATATCACACATTTCACTCATTTATGAAAATACACAAACTTCTGCACTGCTGTACACTATTTACACTTCCCCACACACCTGCTCAGTATTCATACCACTACCGAAGGGCCTGATTGTGGAGATTCTGCCCTTGAAGTGGTAGGCTGAGGTGTGGGAGAGCGCTGGAGGAAGATACGTCGGCAAGCAGGTGGCGGGAGTGATGGGGGAAACGGCTCTGTGGCGTTTTTTTCAACAGATGACCGCCAGATCTGCGTCACTTTCCCGATGTCCTGGGTCATCTTGCGCCTCCTCATCGCCGAAATCATCACTCTCGTAGACTGTCCCTTCCTCCTGGAGAAGTCGGAGAGCCCTCTCTGACATCCGAGGGCGAGTAGGGGTTGGAGGGCGAGAGAGCTCGCTCTCCACGTCGTAGCTTTTTTTCTCCTCAGAGGACGTACTCTAGCTGAGTGTACGAGAGGACACAGTATCGTCAAGGGCACGTCCTATGGCGCTATCACTAAGCCCTTTACGTGGCACTAAGGGCTAAATTATGGCAGGGGTTGATGAGGCTATCAGCTCTTCATGCGGTGGGACAGAATCGGACGATGTCAAGGAATATGACATGGCTCCTCTCGCTACTACTGCCAAGCACAAACTGAACCACACAACTGCGGGGTACCTGGGGGTCCTACCTACCCCGTAAGTATAACAGAAAATGGTCCCGCGCTTAAACAGTGGCAGGAAGGTAAGTGCGGTATATCAAGTCAACCGGCGCCCCTCTGCGCCCTAAATCCTGTCTTGCATACACGTCAGCCGGCGGATAGGGGTTAATAAAAAACAAGTATCAGCAGTGGAGAGTCCTTCTGTAAATCCAAACTGCCTACAGTTAAAAACACACTTTTCTTTTAAAATGTCTAAAAAATGTAATTCTAAAAGTTTTAAAACACATGAAGATACCATTACTGGCCTATAGTTAGACCAATCTGATGCATTTCCTTTTATGTCTTTAATAATGGGAGTAACATTACCCTTCAGCATTGCCACTGGTATGTAACAATGACTGTAACAAGTGTTTATAAAATGCACAAATACACCTAAAAATTCATCAGATCCAGCTTAAGTAGTGTAGAGTGCATGCCTTCATGACCTATGCCTTCATTCAGTCTCCTGATTAAAAGTTTTAATTTTTCTACCGAGATTTTAATGCACATTTTCTCCTGGAATACCACACTTCCTTTAATGTAGACAAAAACCTCTGCTTCCTCCCCAGTATCCTCTTCATCCAGATTCTTAAGCAAGTTTTCACCAAACAACTGGATAATATTGTTGACATCAGCCATACCATCCAATTCGTAGTTGATTTTATCTTATTACTCTGCTTTCTTATTTCTTGCTCTGAAATATCTCTTGAACAGCTCTAGATCTCTGAGATATTTCATTGCGCTTACAACTGGACAACACATTCTTAAAAGTTTTTCTACTCTCTACCATTCTTTGGTATTCCTCCGAGTTTCTGTTTCTTCCATTTTCCAACCATTTAATATAATTGTATCTTGATTTAGCATATAATTCTTTAACACAGCGGTTCCAGCCAGGAATAACTCTAAACTTGCATTTTTTTTTCTCTCTCAACTTTCTAAAACCCTATGAAAAAAGGTACCGAATCACTGCATGCTAAAAATGTTCTAGTTGGGCTCTGTGCTCCACTGAGACACACCCTATCACTTGGCAAATAAACGCTTCAGTATTCATATATTTGTTAAGTTCCATACCAACACACCTCTCAGTTAAATAAATATCCTTGTTACTTATATTATTCCATTCAGACTTAAAATCATCATCAGAACTCTGATCTTGATGACATACACCTAAGCACGAATCCATGAATTTAATAATAACTGTAATGGATATGGGTAAATGATCCGACCCAATCATAGAATACAACACTTCAGTAATGGAAGGGCTGGCAAAAGTGGTATCCTTTCCAATAACATGATCCAACCATATTGTTTAGGAATCACTGTAAGGAATGAAAGTAAAAATTCGATCATCCAACATCTCAACATCAAAGCATTTAACCTTATTTCTCTGCATAAAATTGTTAAGATTTAACCAAGACCTACCAATAAAAGGATCAGCATTAAAATGTCCAATGATATGAACACTGTTAAACTTATGATTATTTAAAATATACTCCAGGTTATTCAGTGCCTCCAGGTAGGTCTAATGTTCTGCCCTTCCATATATCACTTTTTATGTAGGCATTTATTAACCCTAGATAGGTATCCCTCCAACTGGAGTCACGCGTGAGCAGGTACTGAAGCTCCTGTATAATAATTCCACGCTATTGCAAACCTGATAATCCCTAGTCGGCCAACCACAATTGCTGGTCCAGACGTCAATGGAGTCACATGTTCCTGTCCTCACCTGCTCTTTGTCATCTGGCAGGGAGTAGTCGTGGGTCCAATTAGACCCACGTAACCTTACATGAAGTAGAAGGATATTTCTATAGCATATACTTACAGGCATATAGAACTCTTGTGTGTGAATATACTGAACATCAGTGACTGTGTTCAGGCTAAGTATGTTCGGATACTGCTATCCATAACGTCTAACAGTCTGTGTGTGGCTTATTTTTGTTTTACCTACCTTTTTGATCCCATTGAATCTGCACCAGTGTCACGACCTCATCCACTATTCTGAATTTAGTAACCCCCAATCTCAATAGGCCAACCATAATTGCCAGTCCAGACGTTCGTGAAGTCACACGTTTCTGTCCTCACCTGCTCTTTGTTATGTGGCGGCGAGTAATAGTGGGTCCAATTGCACCCACGTAACCTGACATGAAATAGGGTGGTTTTAAAGCATACTTACAGGCATATAATATGTTTGTGTGTGAATATAATGAACATCAGTGACTATTTTTTTTTTTATGCTAAGAAGAAGGAACCAAAGGCCATGAGCCTGCAATGACTGTTCCTTCCACGAGAAAAACAAAATACAAGAGACAGCCAAATTCAAGATCCGATCACTTTGAGATGCCTGGACACACTGCGTTTGAAAGACTGGAGATCATAGCTAGCAGGAAATACAGACAGAGGAAGACAGTTCCAGAGCTGACCTGTTGCATTAATGAAGGACTGGGAGTAACGGTTAACTCTTGCATTAGAGAGTTGAACAGAAAAGGGATGAGCGTTTGCTGCTAGATGGGTGCTATGCGCCCGTTGTAGAGATGGAGGAATACAGGCAGACAGTTCAGAGAAGCAGTGACCATTGAAGTAGCGATAGAAAAGAGATAAAGATGCAACAGTGCAACAAAGAGACAGAGGTTGAAGGGAGCCAGTACGAGGAGGAGAGTTAATGATGAAAAGCCTTTGACTCCACCCTATTAAGAAGAGCTGTATGTGGTCAGCCTCCCCACACGTAAGAGTTGTACGCCACACATGAGCAGATAAAACCCATGTATAGAGTCAATAGTTGTGCAGGGGTAAAGAAGGTACAGAGTCGGCGTAGCACACCTAATCTCTTGGAAACAGATTTTACAAGAGATGTAATATGATCTTTCCATTGTAAGTCCCAAGTGAATGAAACCCCAAGCATATTCAAGGATGTGCAGGATTAAGCTGAATATTATTAAACATTAGTGGGTAAACCTGTGGAAGATTTTGTGAGGTTGACAGGTGTAAGAACTGAGTCTTAGCTGCATTAAAAACAACAAGATTATTTTTACCCCAGTCAGAGATACGAGCCAAATCAGACATTAGGTATCCCATAGCCTCATCTCTTGTTTGTTGAAGCAACTGCTGAAATGGAAATTGCGAGAACCGAATGGAAAGTTGAAGGGTGGAGTGATCAGCATACGAGTGGATAGGGTTAGATCAACAGCTTAGAAGGTCATTGATGAATAAAAGGAACAGAGTTGGTGATAGGACAGAGCCCTGAGGAACACCACTGTTGATAGATCTAGGAGAATATCGATGGCCGTCTACAACAGCAGCTATAGAATGGCCAGAAAGGAAGTTATAGATGAAGGCATACATAGAAAGATACAAACTGTAAAAGGGCCCTTTGGAAATTAAAGATATATGCCAGACTCGATCGAAAGCCTTTGAGATGTCAAGTGTAATACCAAAGCTTTCGCCAAAACCCGAAAGGAGGATGACCAGGAAGATGAAAGGTAGGTGAGAAGATCGCCAGTGGAGTGTCCCTGACCGAACCCATACTGATGATCAGAAAGAAGGTTTTGATAGAAAAGATGCTTTAAAATATTTCTATTAAGAACTGACTCGAAAACTTTTGAGATACAGGATGTTAAAGCAATTGTACGATAGAGGATTGGGAATGGTCACCCTTCTTTGGGACTAGCTGAATGAGAGCAAACTTCCAGCAAGAAGGAAAAGTACAAGTTGACAGACAAAGACGAAAGAGTTTACCTAGGCAGGGTGTGAGCAGAGAAGCACAGTTCTTGAGGACAACAGGAGGGACTCCATCAGCGCCATATGCGTTGTTAGTACTGAGGCCTGTGATGGCAGAAAATACATCAGCTGAAGAAATTTTACTGTCAGCCATGAGGAAGTCAGAGGGGGAAAGTGATGGAGGAATAGCACAGGAATCGTCTAAGATGGAACTGGAGGAGAAAGTTTGAGCAAAGAGATCTGCTTTATCAGTGCAAGAAATAGCTGCAGAACCATCAGAGTAGAAAAGAGGTTAAGATGTTAGGAAGGTTTTTGGCAAGGTGCCAGAAGGAGCGGGAAGAATTCGAGTTGGAGAGTTGAGAGCATTTATTACGGATGAAATTAGTATTAGCAGAGCAAAGAACAGACTTAGCATGATTCTGGGCAGAAACGTAAAAAAGATGTGAATCAGGGGTGGGTTCTCTGGTACCTTTTATCGGCCCTCTCCTCGTTGCAGACAGTATTAGAACAAAAGTGATTATACCAAGGTTTTCTTGCATTAGTCAAAGGATATGAGAAGGGAATGTATGCTTCCATGCCCGAGAGAATAACCTCTGTAAGCACACTCAAATGGGTCCTGGCCATGGAACAATAATCATTCCAGGGAAAAGAAGTACTGCCTAAGAGCCTCCCAATCTGCAGGTCCAAAGTGCCACAAAGGACCTATCTTTGAAAGGTCCACAGGCTTTACCGGAGCAATAGGACAGGTTAAGGTACCAAGGTTGTGATCGGAGCCCAATGGAGTGAAAAGATTAACAGTGTAAGCCGAAGGATTAGTTGTAAGGAAGAGGTCAAGCATGTTGGAGCTCTCTCCAAAGCAGTCAGGGATACGGGTAGGGTGCTGTACAAGATGCTATAAGTCATTAAGGATAGAAAAGATGTAGGCTTGTTCACCAGGTGGATCAGTGAAAGGAGAGGAGAGCCAAAGGTGGTGGTGAACATTGAAATCTCCTAAATTGGAGATTTCAGAGAAAGGAGAAATGGATAGAATGTGTTCCATCATAGAAGTAAGATAGTCGAAGAACTTTTGATAGTCAGTAGAATTAGGGGATAAGTAAACAGCGCAGATATATTTAGTCTGAGAATGACAGGAAAGCTGAAGCCAGAGTGTAGAGAATTCAGAAGAATCATGTTCAGAAACACGAGAGCTAGATAAGTCGTTGTGTATATTTACACAACAGCCACCTTTGGCTTTGATATCAGTATATAGAAAGTAGGAGGATACAGAAAAGGGTTTGCTGTCAGTTGCCTCAGACAGCTAAGTGTCAGTCAGGAAAAGGTGAGGTTTAGAGAAGGAGAGGTTGTCCTCAACAGAGCGAAATTAGAGGAAAGGCTGCGAATGTTGCAGAAATGAAGAAGAAGTGAGTCAGACAACGGTTCCAGGCAGCTCGAGTCGTCACTGGAAGAGGGGCGGAAGCTGGAGGCATTTATGTTCCCCCTACCCCTGGGGACTCGGAGGCTATGTGTTATGTAGCCATGATTTGTTACTGAATTTTGGAAGTGTCGTGTGTTCTGTGCATGTAGTTTGGTGTTGATAGTTTGAGAAACTTGTAATGGAGAGCATGCTGGCCTACTCTCTGTGTTGCTGAGACACTGAAAATGTTCAGCAAAGGGGGATGGTCAGGAACTAGTCCCGAGGGATGATGAAACGGGAGCTTCAGCTCTCCGTCATCAGCTTTCTATCCACCTTGGGAGTACTGCCCTGCTCGACTGGTGCTACAGTCTACTCCTGCTAAGTATGTTCTAATACTGGTATCTATAACGTCTAAGATTAAGTGTCCTCACTTGCTCTTCGTTACGTGGCGGTGAGTAGTAGTGGGTCCAATTGGACCCACGTAACCTAACATGAAAAACGGTGTGTGGAAAGCATACTTACAGGCATGTAATACGCTTATGTGTGAATATACTGAACATCAGTGACTGTATTTAGGCAACTGTAATGTAAAAAATAAGAAAAAAAATAAAAATTAATACAGTAAAAATGGGTATCATAAATATGCTTATAAAATATTTATATAAAATTCTCTAAAATAACAGGAAAGAGTACAATAAAAGGACTCGCACAACAATTTCAAAAGGCAGACACCAATCAATTATAAAAAAGACTATGCAATAAAAATTGCATCAGTATCCAGTTTAAAACAATAAAATAAAAGTTACAGGACAAATATGTTCCAGTAGCAAAAACCAGTAAAAAGGAATATAATAAAGTAAAATAAACAAGTCTCTCTACAATATCCAATGAGCAATAGCAGCTTTTCAGAAATATTAAAAAATGTTATAAAAACAGAAATCTGTAATGGAAAAAAATAGAATGACAAAAAAAGTAAAAAATAAAACATAAGGTCTAGCTAAAAAAAAAAAAAAAAAGGTAAGAACTGTAAGACTGTGATGTACAATAGCCAACAATTAATTGCCAACACACACACACACACACACACCGAGAGAGAGCAGACGCACGTCGCCATCGCTCTATACCTGGCCAACTTGGCCAGCGGCATTACCTAAATAAGTATCTTTATATCAGTCAAGCTCTGTACACGGTTAGACTAAATGTTGTTCTAATATAAAAAAGAAGAAGTTTTAAGTAAGACTTGGTCAAACTGAAAAGTAAACAAGCAGCGCAAGAATGCGCACAATCAGCTGATCGTTGTTTAGTCTACGATCTGCCCCAGGGAATGTAAGTACTATATGCGCTTTTAGTATTGCAAAATGACCACATACTTTGGTAAAGCAAATTTGGAAAAGAAAAGGGATAAAGGTAGAAAGCAGGATGATGATTTCTACCAAGAACTGGTTGAAATGGAGACTCACAATAAACTGGTGGAACGAGTACACAGGTTAGAGACGGCTTTTCAAAATGAGATTGATGAAATTAAGAAACAGATGCACTTGCAAAAGGAAGAAATAGAAAAATTAGGAAAGGAAGTCAACAAGAAAGACACAACCATAGATGAGCTAACAGTTGAAGTGGGTACACTTAGGAGGAAAATTAGTGAAATGGCAAGTACAGTAGTCAACCACGAGAGTATTTTGGAAGAGTTAAAAAATGATACACGAGACAATTAGGCAAGTAAGCAGTCTGATAGACCAGAGCAGTGATATTGTGGAGAAGATAACGCAGGTGAATGAAGCTGTGCAAAGCTACAAAAATGATGTGGAACATAATTTAAAGGAAATAATAAAATTAAGAATAATGAGATGGACATGGACATTTCACTAGAGAGTAAGAAAATAAAGAAGTGATAAGAAGAGCAGGAATGGATAATGGAGAAAGTGAAAAAGATGAGGCAGCATTTTTATGGACATAAAAGAACTTGTTAACACTATCAGTCTCTTAGGATTTATCTTTAGTTTAATATAATCGTCTAACAATGACAGAAAATAACACAGACGTGTTTCCCATCCAATGAATAATGGTAAACGTATTAATAACCTCTGGATTCCAGAACACACTATCAGCAAAAATGTATACGAGGAGCGAAGCACAGCATGAGAGATCTGGACATATGGAATAACACCACACACAGGATGACAGAGATGCATAAATCTGTACCCAGTTCTCTTTCGCAATCAGGATTTGTTTTTGCGATAAGGGCGATTAATATAGTGTGAAAATTCCTCCAAACCAACTGACTACTTAAGACAGGAATATTATCTTCATTTAATTTGTATTTTACCCTTCAATGGCAGTGATTTATACGGTCGTGTGCACCACAGGACGGCCTCGGGAACATTTTCTCGAATATCGACAATCGAATTCTCATTCTTACAGATGTGAACAGAATAATCTTGTGCACCTGGCTGTCTTTTTTTTTTTTTTTTTTTTTAAGCTTTCTAAACCTATCCTCTAATACACTATATTTAGTGAGAAAATAATTACTACACATGTGCCAATAACATGACAACATATGGGTGATAACGTTCGAGATGAGTTACTAACTGCCTGAGTGCTTGTAATGGTAGACTAGGGATATCATGTAAACATACCAATGACCTTCCTTTCCTTCCCATAATTATTTGTAGTTTTTATAGATCAAGCTAACGCTACTTAGACGCCTACAACACTGTCACTAAAGTGCGTCGTTCAACGCCGGCAGCCACTGAAGGGTTATAAAAGAAAAAAAAAAGTAAAATTTCCTTGTCAAGACTGTTTCGTAGGAAGGAAAAGGCAAAGGAAACTGCAGAATCTTCCCACGTCTATTGATTTTTCTGGAAAAAGACATATTGCTATGCGGAAATGAATGTTACCTTGTGAACCATGTCCTACAGCCACATTTCTGCGTGACTAAGGAGACTCCATATTGCATTTCCTTCTCAGTTTAATTTTTCATTTGACACGTTAACAGCTTCAGCACAATGACGTCATTCACAGTTTATTCTTTTTCTCTCTTGGCAATATTTTTCGACTTTGGAGAGAGGTTTCGATTAGCAAGAGGCAGATATACAGCAGTGGTCGTTAATCTGTTCAATATATGTGATACAGTATATCATAAGTTAAATAAAATCACCCGGGACAATAGACATGGTAATTTAATTACAAATGTAATAGTTAGGGCAAATATAATGTGGCACAACTTATGGATGTGCCAGGGTATCCACCCATAATCCTCAGATACAAGAGAACTGTATCATCTAGGTCAACACAGTCATTTGGCTGTAATATGACCTACCAACCTGCATAAGATGTTATGAACACGCGAATCACGTGGAGGCAGCTGCTAACACCAGGATTTGAACTTTAACGTTATAAGACCGTATCTAGCAATGTAAACCACTCAGGTACTGTGATTAGATATCGCAATTTTCAGTAACTTCTTCGATCCAAGTGGTCTTACCTAAGCTGAATACAATAGCCCGAGCCAGGAAGAATCAATTAAGAGGCGCCATCGCACTGAAAGAAAAATAGGCGGTTTTATGTTTATATATCTATATTTATCTATCTATCTATATGTATCTCTCTCTCTCTCTCTATATATATATATATATATTTCATTCATTCATTGCCAGACGCCATGTATCCCACACTGGGTGGCCAAGGGCTTAGAGTTAATTGTTTTACAGGGAGGGGCACTAATCCTCCACCAACCCCACTTGACACGTAGGGATGCCAACAGCATCTGGTGTTCCCAGGCGGTCACCCATCCAAGTACTAACCAGACCCAACGTTGCTTAACTTCGCTGATCGGACGGGAAGCGGTGTACTCAACGTGGTATATATAATGGGATATGATAAAGGAGGGAATTCAAAGCAAAAATGTCATGTAAACATTTGTCCAAATCTCACCCGCTACAGATCTGTAGTTACTGATTAACTTACAGGCAAATTGAGGTGACCATTTTTGCCCATAAGGTCATCAGTAATTGTAGCTCTTTAATGACTGAGATTTGGACAAATGTTCATATAACATATTTTGCTTAAAATCCCGTCATCTATCATTTCCCAAAGTTATGTCCTTTCCTTCTGGAACACGCTGTATATATAATTTTTCCCACCACTTGACAGTAGCATTGCAAATTGTGACCCTCTCCTTGTGAAGTAGTTAATCAAAGCTATAGATAACCCTCCTTGTTTGAACAGTCGCCTTTAAGCTGAAGAGAATCGTTTCAAGGTAATTTAGATTTAACAGGAATGAGCACTCCTAGAGTACAACACTTGCGTCAAAGAACTGTAACCTTAACCTTCGACAGATTACCCATACAATTGTCTTACATCAGTTTTGCCTCCCGTAACCCATCCATCAACTCTGTTTCAAACTGAATCAAAACTCTATGTGTTGGCATTGCCCACTGGCCTTGACTTTTGACTTTTCCCTGTGACTTTGACCAATGACTGATTGTTCTCAAAATCGAATCTCTTTATCCTTGTTTTAACCTGAGTTCTTTCACAAACTTTAGTCTACGTTGGACAAAGACTGTGTAAGTTCACCTTGTCATGTGACCTTAATATTTGAGCAATTTTCATAAGAAAAAAAAAAAACATTGGTTTAACTGTAGTCAGTTCCTCATCCAGTTTACCGAGTTTGGTTGAACTTAGATGACACACACACGGGTCGAACTTTTACTTTTCCCATTGATCTTACTCTTAACATTTCCTCCCAGTTCGAAGAAAACTGAATATAAATTGTTTAAGCTGATTTTACTGAGGCAACATGTGCCCTACTCCTACAATGAGACGTTTGACTTATTGTCATAAAAAATAACAGGATTCCCAAATGGTTGTCCCTCACCCCTTCCGTCAAGTTGGGTGGAAATCTGATGAAAGTTATTTTCTCTCTCTCTCTCTCTCTCTCTCTCTCTCTCTCTCTCTCACACACACACACACACACACACACGAGGGGGGGGGAGAAACATACGCTCATGAAAACTTAACATTCTCTATTTGCAAGCGCGGGTATAATAAAATGCACATAAGAGCGAGATGTCTGTGTATTTGACGAAATGCACTGAAAACCTCCTGTATCACAAACGTTCCAGGAATTAATTTCATTGCATTAAAGGCATATTTTGATATCATTAAGAGACAGAAATAGACATACTTTTCTCATATCTTCCACGAATGGTTTCAAGGCACTCTCTCCCATTACGCAGTCACATTCGGAATTATAAATTCCATTATGTGAGTTGGGATGTGTTGCCTACAACGTGTCTTGTTATACGTATTTTCATTTAACTATTTGGCATTTTCACCACTTTCTTCATATATTATTCGTTACGCACACTTCTGACGATAGTTTGTCAGTGACTCTCTCTCTCTCTCTCTCTCTCTCTCTCTCATTATATCTATCTATTTATATATATATGAATAAGTATAATAAAATCGCTGAAATTATAAGGAAGTGTCTCAGAAGGCTTGGATTAATGGAGAAATACCAGAAGAGTGAAAAGTCTGTGACTGTGTGCCTGTACGATCGGAGAGAACTCGGAAATTCCCTTCCCCTTACTCTCTTCATTCCATATTTTTGGTAACTCATTCTCACATCAACGTCCTTCTACTTCTTTCTTCCTCCTACTACTTCTTTTTTCCTCTGCCTTCCTTATCCTCTCTCTTCTTGCTCGGGCTCCCCCTCCCTCTTCCCTCTTCCCCTTTCTCCGTCACACTCCCTTCTTTCTCTATCTCTCCCTACCTCTTCCTTCGTCCTTTGACTCTCCGTCCGCTATTTTTCTTCCTGTCTCTTCTCTGTTTTACCCTTTTCTCTTCCTCTATTTTTGTCTCTTCCTTTTCACCCTTCCCTCTTTTTTTATCGTCCACTCCATCGCTCTCCGTTTCTTCCTCTCCCTCATCTGCTTTCTCCACTCTGTTCCTCCCTCTTCTATCTTTCTAATCTCGGCCCCACTACCCTAAACCTCTGCTACTCTTCCCCATCTTCCCCAGACTTTCCCTCCCTCTCTCTCCTAATCTGCCTTTCCCTTTCTTTACATTTTCCTCGTACTGCTTTCCTCCTTTCCATTCTCCACCTCTCCTTAATTCCACTTTCCTTTCCCTCTCCCCTCGCCTCTCTACTTTCCATGCCGGTCCTTTTGCCTATTAAGTTCACTTCCTTTAATTTCTCTCATCATCTAAAATACTATGATTTAATGTGTGGCGTACGTGGATAAGGCAGCGGGGCATTTCCGTGTAGTTCCTCATACGTCTTTGCGTGCGCGCGCACACACACACACACACACACACACACACACACACACACACACACACACACACACACACACACACACACACACACACACACAGAAAGTTGCATATCTACACTCAGATGTATATTAGGTTTCTGATGCTATTTTTTTTCTTTAGCAGAAATGGTGGTAGTTGTGGTGGTGGCGGTGGTGGTAGCTGTTATGACAGTTGTGGTTGTAGCTGTGGTTATGGTGGTGGTAGTTGTGATGATGATGATGGTGGTGGTGGTGGCTGCTGTGGTGGTGTTGGCGGTGGTTGTACTTGTGGTGTTGCTGGTGGTGGTTGTACCTGTGGTGGTGCTGATGGTTGTGGTGGTATCTGGCATGAGATGATGGTGGTGGTAGCTGTGGTTGTGGTGGTGATTGTAGCTGTAGTGGTGGTGGTGATGGTAGCTGTGACGACGATGGTGGTGGTGGTGATGGTAGCTTTGATGACGATGGTGGTGGTGGTAGCTGTGGTTGTGGTGGTGATGGTAGCTGTGGTTGTGGTGGTGATGGTAGCTGTTGTTGTGGGGGTGGTAGTTGTGGTTGTGGTGGTGATAGTAGCTGTGGTGGTGGTGGCAGCAGTGATGATGGTGGTGGTGGTGGTAGCTGTGGTGGTAACAGCTGTTCAGAAACTGCTCCAAAGCAACGCGTGGTTCAGACACGGCTCAAACTTCGACACGTGCTGAACGGCTTGGCCCAATAGAGCCGGGAGACTCTCATTTCCCTCAGTCCCCTTCCCCTTTTTTCCATTTGCCTTCTCTTATCCCTTTAGTTTTTTCTATCGGTTTGTTTTCAACGCTTAACCATCTGCTTCCTTCATCTTACCATTTCTCTCCTCGCCTTTCGTTTCCCTTTCTTTTCTACCAGTAGTTTTCTCATCCAACTGCGTCTCTTCCACGCTCCTCCGTCTCTTTTTCTCTCCTCCCTGTACATCTTCTTCCCACCTGCGTATATCTCTTTTCCCTCCTCTTCTGTTTTGTTTACCAATTTACTCTGTTTCTCTCTCTGCCTATGTTTTTCCTTTAGCCAACATTCTTCTGTTTTCTTGTTCATTTTCTTTCCTTTTCTTCTTCTTTGTCTTCTTCTCCTTCTTTAACTTCTTCTTTTTCTTTTCCTTCTTTTTCTTCCATTTCATTTTCTTCTTCCTCTTCTTTTTCTTCCCCTTCTCGTCTTCCTCCTCGTCCTCTCTCTCTCTCTCTCTCTCTCTCTCTCTCTCTCTCTCTCTCTCTCTCTCTCTCTCTCTCTCTCTCTCATTCTTCTTCATGTAACACTTTTTCCTCCTCTCACTGCCTGTTCTTCCTCTCCCATGTACTTCCTTCTTTATCTTCTAACTCTTTTTCCTCTTCCATCTACCGCTTTCCTTCCCATGTAACACTTTTTTCTCCTCACTCTATCGGTCTTTATTCCATCTACCTGTTTTTTCTTGTTCATTCTCCTCTTTTCCTTCCTTTCACGAGCGATTTTTCCTTATTTCAGCGTTTCTTCTCAAATGATTCTCTATTTCCTCTTCCCTCTGCCTCTTGTGTCTACTCCTTCTAACTCTTTTGTCTTCTCTCCCTACCTCTTTTTCTTCTTCCTTTATCCCCACAGCCAGATCATCCAAACTTTTTTTTTTCCTCCCTTCGTACCTTTCCTGCTACATCATCCACCCTCCCTTTATCTAACTTCCTCCTTACTCATTCCTCCTGCCTCCACATCTTCCCTTAACTACTAACATACACCTGCACCACATACCCCTCCATCTTACATAACCCTCCATTTTCCCAAAATATTCCAACCCCTGTCTCCATATCCATCTCATTGTGCTTCAGTGTATCTGCCCACTACCACCGCACTTCTTTCATTGCCCTAAAACACCCTATCCCCTTACCTCTACATCCAACCCATATCACCTTTTTCATCCATTTCCCTCAAACACCCCTTCCTGGTATCTCTTACCTCCACGTCTCTTCCCTACTAGTACTTTCCACATCCATCTATCACCCTTTACTCTTACTTCCATATCCTACTCTCTTCTCTCCCCCTCGGCAGTCATTACCTCATTTAATTACGGTATAATGTGCAGCCCTTCGCCTCGGAAACGTCACTGTAACAAAGGCAACACTGTCTGTTTGAAAACACACACACACACACACATACTGCAGCACACTGAAGACACATAGACGTGTTGAGAATTATAATTACCTGAAGGCCAGTAAATAATGTTAAAAGATTACTGGAATGACTTAAGATAAACAAAAAGGACTGGAAGATGCAGGAGTGCTGAATGGAATGGTTAATTTGAGACAAGGTTTTTTAAAGACATGCTTGATGAGATACCACTAAAAACAAACACATATATTGTTATAATACCTGGATGCACTCTATTCCAGACACTGGTTAGGAAAATCGTTCCCAAAGCGGCAATCGAACAGTGAGTTACTCCCTAGGCCTTGAGGAATGGAAGGTAGATGGCACGGAGAGCTGGAGGCCCCGTTTCATCAGTCTTTAGGAATAACTTCTGACCATCCACTTTACTGACGTTTTTCAATGTTTCAGTAACACAGAGAGTAGGACAGCATACTCTCCTACGCAACTTCATCAAACTGTCAACATCAAAGTACATGCACATTATACACCATATTTCCCATTCTAAATTCAGAAAAAAATGGCATCTCAACACCCAGCATCTGAGTCCTGTGAGAGTGGGGGGGAGGGGATTAAATCCCTCATCATCCGCCTCTCTCCCAGTGATGGTCAAGTGAGATGCATTGAACCACTGTCTGACTCACACCATGTTCATTTCTGCAACATTCGTGGCCTTTCCTCTTACTTTCTCTCTGTTGAGTACCATCGTTTTTCTTCCAAACCTCACATTCTATTCCTCACTAAGACTCTGCTGTCTGAGGCGACTGATACCAAACCATTGTTTGTACCCTCCTACTTTCCCAATACTCACTTCAAGCCAAAGGTGGGTGTTGTGTATAGGTACACAGCATATCTTGTTCTCATGTTCCTGAACATGAATCTACTTTATTTTCTACGCTCTGGCTTCTGCTATCCTGTCATTTCCTGACTAAATATGTCTGTGCCGAGAACTTATTCGCTAATTCTACTATGAAATATTCTTTAGTACCTTACTTCTAAGATGCAACGCATCCTGTCATATTCTCAATTTTCTTAAATCTTCATTCTAGGCGACTTCAGTGTTCACCACCACCTTTGCTCTCCTCTCACCAATCCATTTGGTGAACAAGCCTACATCTTCTCTGTCCATAATTACCTTAACCCGCCCCGTCCCGACGACGTATGGGTACGTCACCACGATTTGCATTTGCCAGTCCCGGCGACGTACCAGTACGTCGTGCAATTGCAAGGTACCTAATTTGCACAATTTTCAATTTTCGCACGTGATTTTTTGTATGTATACACGGGACACCTTCCTCTTTTCCTCTACAAGATACCAAGCAGGGACAATGCCTTACACTGCATAACCTCCCCCCTCCCCCCCTCACGCCATTGTCTTGGCAAAGGACCTGTTACCAGTGACCTGGCTAGTAAAGTTATTCAGGGCCAGAGTGATTCCCCAATCGATGACAATGTGGAGGACAATGTTTACATAGCATTAGAAGAAGAAACAGCCAGAAATAATGATCAGGTAGTGTGGCAAAAATAGGTCAGGTATGGTGATTAGTTAGTGAGTGAAACAATGCTTATAATGCCTTTATTACTGCTTGAAAACCAATATACTGTCATACTACATATACATTCGTACCAAGTAAATAAATAAATACCGTTTATGAGTGGATAAAATAGTTACCCTCCCATAGAACTCGTTTTCTTTGGTGCCAGCATGTTAGAAAACCCACTCAGGTAAGGAGGAACTCCTACCTGGATTGGGCACTTTAAACCTCAGGTGAGCGATTTCTCTATGAATTTTCGATGTTTCTCACTAAAAGCGAAGGTTTTAGCCAAAAAAAAAAAAATCGAAAATACCTCGGGACTGGGGGATGTCGGAGGTGCGGAAAACCTCGGGACGTGACGGGTTAAGCAGCACGCACAGCACCCTACCCATATCCCTGACTACCTCGGAGAGTTTTTCAACATACCCAGCCACTTCCTTATAACCAATCCTTCAGCTTATGTTGTTCATCTTTTCTCTCCGTTCCACTCCTCCAATCACAACCTTATTACCTAGTGCTCCAGTAAGGTCTGTGGACCCTCCTAGGAGGCAGCAGCTGTGGCACTTTGGAGCTTCTGATTGGTAGACTTTCAGGCAGTACTTCATTTATTTTCCCATGAATGATTATTGCTTCCATGGTCGAGAGCCATCTGAGTGTGCCTCGCATATTATGGATGTCATTCTCTCAGTCATGAAAGCACACATTCCTTTTCTCTAATCCTGTGACTAATGAAAAAAAAAAATGGTTTAATCATGCTTCTTCTAATGTTGTCCACAACAAGGAGAAGGCATACAAAGGGTACCAGAACGAACCCATCCCTCAAACTCTTCTCCTTTATGTCTCTGCCCAGAACCATGCTAAGTCTCTCCTTTGTTCTGCTAAGAATAATTTCATTTGTTCTAAATGCTCTGAACTCTCTGACTCAAATTCTTTCTGCTCCTTCTGGCACCTTACCATTTCTAACAACATTATCATCCCATCCTCCTTTTTTCTACTCTGATGACTCTGTAGCTGTTTCTTCTACTGAAAAAGCAGATCTCTGCGAGTTGCAAAAAAGGGGAAAAAAGCCAGTTTGAACATTATAACTGGATTTCTTTGCAAATTATTAAAACTTCTCATACGTTGTCGTTGAAAAGTTTATTGTGAACTTATGGTTTTCATTTTAACCCTTCATCTTCGACATTCCATACACAAGTAATGTCAAGATCACTGTGATGATCCTTGTTGATGCCAGCACGGAAGTTTTGTGTTTTTTTGTGCTTGGTTATCTCCACCTAAGGTATGATTATGCTCAGTGAGTGGGTCACATGGGTCCCTCCCCCAAACCCCGACTGCTCGAGTGTGTAATATCACCCAACCACTCAATGACCACCACAGAGGCCTATGTCTCCCTGCTAACCACCATTTCCCCAGCACAGCCGCGTGGGTTATACGTTGAGCTGCCTGTACGCCGCCAGTACCACTTAGTGCCACGTCTGACTGCATGTACAAAGGGGGGGAGAAAGAAGTGGAGAGAAAAAAGCTAAAACTGGAGAAAGTAACCCTGCCTTTCCCTACCCTGCCCTGCATCTCCCTACTCTATTCTGACTCTCCCTACCCTACCTTGCTCGCCCTACCATGCCACTCCCGACCCTGCCCAGTCTCTCTTTACCCTACACTGGCACTCAATCCAATACTCTAATTTCCTTACACTATCCTATTTTTCCTAGCCTTACCCCGTTCCTTCCTTCTTGCCCTGCCCTGCCTCTCCTTACTCTACCTTGCCCTTCCACTTTCTACTTTTTCATGTTTCTATTGTACATATCCTGCCCTGACTTTCCCTACATTACTCTTCCTTCTTTACCCTACACTAATTTTCATTGCCCTACTTTCTGCCTCTCCTTACCCTACACTGTCTTTCCTTTCCATTCGCTGCCTCTCCTTACTCTACCCTGCCTCTCCCTAGCCGGCCTTCCGTCTTCTCATGTTTCCATGTCGAGTCCCTTCCTTACCCTACCTTACTTCTCCCTACCCTGTCCTGACTTTTCCTACATTATCCTGCCTGTCTCTACCCAACCCTGCCTCTCCTTGCCCTTCCTTTCTTCTGCTTTCCTTACCTTACAAGACCTCTCCCTACCCTGCCTTGACTTTTCCTATATTATCTTACCTCTCTTCACCCTACTTTATGTATCTATCCTTTTCCTACCCAGCCCCTCCGTACTCTACTCAGCCATCCCATTTCCTATGGTTTCATGCCTCTCCCTATCCTCCCCTTATTTTTCCTACATTATCTTGCCTCCCTTTACCCTAACTTGCCTCTCCTTACCACGCCTTCTGACCCCTCCTCCACCACTCCCCTTCCCCCCTCCCTCTATACCTCCTCTTTTCCCCTCTCCCTCTCTCATTCCTCCCCATCCTCCCCCTCCCCCTCTTCTCTCCCTTTCCTCCCTATCTCTCTACCCTGCCTTTCCTTGCAATGTTTTGCCTCTCCCGTCCGTCTTTTAGTTAATAACGTTTTGCAAATATTGTGGTATGTAAGAAATTATAACATTATCATAAAGGTGAATACGGAGACAAAGGCAAATGATAAATCAGTGCACTACACACAAGGGATAGTGAAAGTTAAGGTAAGGTAAAAGAAAAAATGTGAGTATTTATATACATCCCGCTTAGTAAGAAAATATTAAATTAGTGAAGCAGTAAATAAGGAGACAATGGCAAGTGACAATGCAGTGGGCAACACACTACGGACCGCGAATGTGACGCTCACTACAAAGTTATTTTAACTATAAAACCAGTGATAAGTACTGACAGACAGAATTTTGCCTTAGAAAGTGCATAACTATGGTCGTACCATTCTAAAGTGGCGGTTTGGGTGGGGCACGAACCTCTGTACAGTGTTGCCACGTTTTCCATACTCGCGATGCCTCTCTCTCTCTCTCTCTCTGTCTCTCTCTCTCCTGGGGGGATGTGCATCACCCTAGGGAATTTTGTTTCTTTTATGTCTTATAAACTTGTGCTTTCATTTCTTTATTTTGTTTTTTATTATATTATTGTTTTACATATGACGCCAGATGACCTCGGTGTTACGGCGCCTTTTCATTCAATCTTTCTCGCCCTCCTTCCTTCCCTCCCTTCATCTTTCCCTCAGCTTGACAATGCACTCAACACTGCCCCTTGCCTGCCTTCTCTCTCTCTCTCTCTCTCTCTCCTTGGGGAGATGTGCTTCACCTTTGGGAATTTTGTTTCTTTTATGAGTGACTTATAAACTTGTGCTTTCATTTCTTTTTGTTTTTATTATATCTAATTATGTTTAAAAATATTATTGTTTTACATATGGCGCCAGATGACCTCGTTGTTGTGGCGCCATGATTTGTTTTCATTCAATCACTCCCTCCTTCGTTCCCTCCCTTCCTCCATCTCTCATTCAGCTGCACTCAACACTGCCCCTGGTCTGCCTCCCCCCCCCCTCTCTCTCTCTCTCTCTCTCTCTCTCGTCTGTGGTATTTTAGGATACATTTTGGTTATTTTCTTTTACGTTATAATGTACATATTGTAAACTGACTTTATTTTCACACCACCCAGGAGGTTAAAGTCTTGGCGCGTTTTTTTTAAGGTGTCCCCAAACAGGCCTATTCCTCTATCCCTCACAGATGACCAGGTCGGACTGGGTGTGTGTGAGTGTTGCCGCTCACGAGGGTTTAATGTATTATTTTTTTTTTACTAAGAAATTGACATTTTTACTTATATTCCTGTACATTATCTTGTAATCATAATTGTGACATTATTACCAACCCCAGAAATACGGTAACATCCAATAAAAGTGACTACTTTTTTTTAAGCAACACTGTAAAATATTTATGCCACGTTTCTGTATTGCCGTATAAATATTTTACGCATAATAAGTTCACTGTTCTTTCATATATTATAATACACACATTACCAATATATTCTTATGTGTTTATCTTATTGTGATGCCTATTACATATATCAGAGCCGTTCACATAGCGAGTATGGAACACGTGGCATCACTGTACAGAGGTTCGTGCCCCACCTAAACCGCCACTTAAGATTGGTACCACCATAGTAATATGTGGTAGAAAAACAAGACACTAATTTTGGGGAAGTCAAGTGCTAGTTTCCCTCACATGGCAACTCTGCATTAATGTTTCTTCCGTACTTTATAAGTGGCTTTCCAGTAATATGGAAGAACTAGCATATTTGGTGACAAAATGGAAAATTTATATGGGTAAAACTGTGCCACACCAATTACTATTTTGCTCACGTGGCATGATTAGCGCTGAATAGAGTGTTTTTGATTTCGCTTTTGTATGTTACATCTATACCACATTACCGTGCAACGAGTATCTTTTTAACAGAAAGTCAGTAAATAACTCACAGTTTACTGTTATAAAGAACGGAAGTTGGCTCCTAATATTAATTTTGTCCTGCACTTAGCATGACAGCCACATGCCAAGGTCCTTTGAGCCTGCCTGGACGACTTGTGCTCGCCGACTGCAAGAAGCACATTATCTTAACTTGCTTTCCCTCAAGCTCTGGACAACCTACATACCTCTAGTTTCTTCAAACGTTAGTAGAAAGATTGATATTTTTGTGACTAATATTTTAACATATTTGGTTAAGTATAAGTGGGTCAAAGTATCTAGTGATAACATTCAATTTTCCCCATATTTGCCACACCAGTGACATGGGTAGGAAAAAAAATGCTGCAGTTGAAAGGTTAAGGAACTTTTCTAATATAAATAAACAAATGAAAGTAAAATGTGTCAAACTGAACACCAAAACAGTGTAAACTCGGATATTCATAAAGCCACAGAGGACCTACGCTCTTCCTTGAAAGCTAAAATGAATCTGTGGCAAATCTGTTCGCTTTAGCACGTTACATAGTTACCAGGATAACTTCATAATGTACAATGTAAGTTTCAGATAGGTTTAATCCTGAAAATCCAAACCCCACGTATGTTGGCACAACAGGTGCCGAATAGTTCAGTTTACACGCTCAGCTGAGTCAGCTGACTAATGAAGGGGAAAGAGTGGGGAAAAATCCCGGCGGGCCATTCACACCATGACAGGAGAGCAGCAAAGTGACTGCTTGGTGTCGGGAAAGGGGCCGCTGGGATTTTACCCACACATTCCCCTGCGCTAGTCAGCTGACGCAGCTGAGAAAGAGTGTGCCTTGAATCATTCAGCAATTGTTGTGCTAACACAGTGATTTTGTGATGATGACTCGTTCCACTTTGTGCGATTGCTCGCCTGCACGTTCGGGCCAAGCCACCGCCATGTCAGGCGAGCATCCTCCGCCCATTCACCCTACTATGCAAGGCCTAAGAGATACTGATATAGGCATGAATTAGAGAATATCTGTAAGTGCATATATATATATATATATATATATATATATATATATATATATATATATATATATATATATATCTACCGGTATATAATTATGGAAAGGAACAAAGTGAAATAGTCACAAGTGAAAGTGAGTAAAATAACTTGAGAAATAAGAAACTTATTTTGGTATACCGTCGAAACATGCTAGTAAGGTAGGAAACTGCGCAGACTATAACTTGTGTATTGAATTTTCACCTGAATATATTAATAAGTAAATGTGAACTTTTTGTGCAACCAAACACACTCTTTGGCACAGTTTCACTCCGTAATGGTTTGAAATCGGAGGTACCGGTGAGTTAAAGACACAGGGTTGATGAAACATCACCCAAGGCAGCGGCAAAAGAGACAGGGAAAGGAAGGAAATGGAATGGGTACAGTCGGCTTCACTTCTAAGTACTACACCGACTTGTGGTGTCTTGGTAGATGTGACACCACTGTGTTTGTTTACATCGCCGTATTAAGAGGTGAATGAGTTGGAGGAACCCCGCCATAGTGGTCAGGTACTGTCAGCTACATTACTATGATCTGTGTAGTGCTTATATTATATAAAAGATGTAATGAAATTGAGCATGTGCCTGTAATTCGAGCTTAATTTAATGTGATGGTGCTGGGACCAATCAGGGAGTTGGATGCTTCGTTGTGGATGTTCAGGGGTGCTGTTGGTCCGAAGCAGGCCTTGCTTTGCTGAATGAGACGCAGGCCAAAATATGACTTGCCTAGCACAACATATAATGAAGGATGAACATATTCATCCAATCTATCTATCTACCTATCAGTCTATATATCTATATATATCTGCATTATCGTATATCTATATATCTATATCTATCTGTATATCTGTATATAGCTACATATCTATATATCTATATACAGTACATCTATCTATCCATCTATCCCTCTATCTATCCATATACTGTACAGTATATATAGAATCGGTAGAGAAGCGGCCTGCAGTCCTAATGGACCCAGATTCGAATCCCGGCTGGGGCAGAGAACAGTTTAAGGATTTGAATTTCTTAAAAAGCAAACTTTTCTGATCTACCAGATGACCCGCCGACATGTCATAAAATTACCCTCGCTAATACCAGTGCACCAGTCCTGTATGAGACAGCTCTAGCATGTATTCAATATGGATGGTGGGTGTTAGCGCCGAAAAGGTGACATGTGGAAATGTAGGACTACTGGGCCCCAAGGAGGACTATTGGGACTTGGGAATAGGGCCTGAAGCCTTTATATATATATATATATATATATATATATATATATATATATATATATATATATATATATATATATATCATTATAAATATATAAAAATTATGATGCTGGAACAATGCCCGGAACTCAATTTAGGTACGACAAGGAAGTGAAGTCGCTAATGAAACTGTTCCACATTGGGAAAACGGTGTTCTTAAGAGAGAAGAAGGAAGATTGTGAGGATGTGGGATAACTTTTATCTGGTCGTGGTGTAATGGATTGCTGCCTGGCTCTCATCTGAGAGTCCCCGGTTCGATTCCCGGCATAGTGGTAATATATTGGAGGATCTTAAGAGAGCATTGCCGAATCGGCCTAGTCCTTCTGGGCAAGTGTCGTCAAATTCATATCTGAAAAACTTCCGCCACATAAAGTCTGTCTCCCAGCCACACAGAGCCAGTCCCCTAGTATTCTTTCATCTCTTCGTTCTTCTCTCTATTGCGCTCTTCACCTGTAATTCTCATATCCATTTCACCAGTCCTGCTATCCATGAATTCCACATGATCAGACCACTTCAGCACTCCTTGATCAGCTCTTACAGTTTCTACCAGACTACGTTTCCCTTCACATATCTCACTTTCATCTCTAACCCGTTACACCACCATACTGCGTTACTGCGCTCAGACAATTCGGTTCCAGTAAGCCATTTATACTATGTATGCTATGTCATGAATCTAGTAAAAAATCAAGCTATAAAACTACAATCAGGTATTTGTAAACACTCAAATTCATTACAGTGTTCTTTTAACAGACTTGAATAGAATATTACATTACAGCACGACGCAACTGAAACCAATGGCATTGTCGTGTGTAGTGGTAAGCAACACCAGAAATGGATGACAGATCGATAACCGTGAGATTATCACTAACATTAATAAAATGGTCATGTATTTAGCCAGAGTAGCCATACCGGTAGGTTTTGCTGCCCGTTAGAGGAGAAAGAAGTTAATCATTAAAATATTTATCCCACTCCAATGAGATACAATATTCATGTTTCACAGCCAAGGTATACGGAATAGGCCAACTTTTGTCTTCAATATATATATATATATATATATATATATATATATATATATATAGAGAGAGAGAGAGAGAGAGAGAGAGAGAGAGAGAGAGAGAGAGAGAACCGCATGGGCCCTAACTCCCGACCTTAATGGACGGCGAGTCAGCGGCTCAGCGCTCTGCTGACTGAGCTACTAGTCTCACTTTAACAGCATTACCTGAATCTGTCAACATACAGTACTAGGAGCATTTGGTAATCCGCAACAATATACTGTAATATGAAAAAGGAAAATTGAGACTGTAGATCATAGACAGTTTATTGGTGTGTTTAGTAATGGGTCCATCCTCCCTCCTGCGCAATAACATCACGGAATCTATCAGGTATGCTGGAGACGACATTTCTCACAATGCGTGGCTTTCCCCGCAGAGATTCCAGTTCTCGCCGTATAAGTTCCATCAACTGCTCGGCTGTCCTCTCTCTTTTTGGCTCCCTTGTGTTGACCATAATCGCCCAGATACTTTCAATTGGGTTGCAGTCGCAACCCTTGGTAGGCCAGTCCCAGACCTGAAGATTATCCTGTGTAGCAAACCACTCCTGGACTGCTCGTGCCATGTGGAATGGGCACCGATCGTGGACGAATATGATGGGACCTAATGGGAAGGGATGTAGCTTCTGCAGGGAGGGTAGGAAAAATTCCTCAAGAATTTCCAAATACTTCTGGGCTGTGAATCGTCCCTCTACTCTCGTAATATTTCCCACTCCATGGGTAGATTCCAGCCCCATACATATGCACACTTGATGTCCACTTGTAGTCTCGTAGGTGTTTGCTCGATTAGAGCTAAAAAAGAATATTACGTTATAGGAGTTAGTTTTGGTTCTGGCTTCCTCCTTTAGTTGAAAGTTACTCTACTTTGATTGGAAAATGCTTTAATGTATATAAAAAAAAAAAAATAGTTATAGGAGGAATAACAGTTATCTAGTCTAGAGAACAGGTGGAAGTAGTGTTTCTTATATTTTCTTGCATAATCTCACCTTACAGATTATGGGTGGTATATGTTATACTACATTTTAAAGCCTTATTTATCATTCCCAGATGTGCTGGGTAACCGATTCATTGGTCAGCAAAATTATCGTTTCTGTTAAGTAATAGATAAACATATTAATATACAGTGATTTTTAATTTTGGTGATAGGTGGTGGCGACCATCATCTACTCACTTGATGTAGTGCTGCCTACTTCTTCCTTAGCCTTTATCATTCTTTTTCTGTGTCTGCCCTCCTCTCTTCCTATATCTCCCATCTTTCCTGTGACTTCTTATTGCTCTTCTTTCCTTTACAGGTGGCTCTACATTGAGTGACAAGCCAAATGGTTTCCTGTAAGCCAAGAAACCATATACATCGCTGGGTGGTAACCATATAACCAACCCATACGTACTCCCTACGTGTCAACAAGTGGGTTGGTGGAGGGTTAGTGCCCCTCCCCGTAAAACCAATAACTCAGAGTCAATTGGCCATCCCTTACGGGATTATGGCGTCTGGCAATAGATAGATAGAAAGATTTTTAATTTGACAAACCATTCGCATAGTTGCTGATGTGATGATGAGAGCCTATTTCACAGTAAATCACCGAGTTCGTAGGCCTAATCCAAGGTGATTTATGATATTTTGGTGTATATTTTAAAGTACTACAGCAGTTTTTCTTCCAGTTGGCGCAAATTTCGGTAATCGACATACCACCCTTCCTGGGAAAGAAATACAGATTCACTTGATCCTTCCACATAACATTCCAAACATTTGCACCCTCTCGTGAAGATTGCGTAAATATAGGATCAATCTAAAAAAGAAAATTATGAAGGTTAAATGAAAAGGTTAAATGAAATTATAAGTGTTTAATCTCAGGATGGGATCTCTTTATTCGTCTGCAGGCGCCTGTGAAATCATACCGACTCCTTACTTTCCACTGCAAAGTTATCAGTTTGTTGTATTTTTCATTGCATTGTGTGGAAATTCAGCCTACGTTAGATGACCTACTTTTAAAACCCTCCCTCAAATAAAAATAACCATTAAAAGTGACTCGGGAGAAGTTGTTTTTGTGGGCAGTAATGGATACGGGAGTGTGATGTTTTTTTTAACTCCCCAGCAGGGAATGTCGATTGCCGAGATTTACTCCAGCTCTCTCTCTCTCTCTCTCTCTCTTTCTCTCTCTAAAGCTATATAAAACACTGGTTGCGACAGTGCTTTCGGTCAAACATCAATATATTAAACATCTTATCAGGCACAAATATTATTTCTCCTCCACACATGAGCCCTACCATGATCGGACGATCGGAGAGTGTTCTCGTTAGAGAAAACCCGTGACTGAAGTCTACTCGTAAGTCTACTAATACCAAGTCGGATCACTTCCTTCTAAAACAGCTCCAAGCCCGCGCAGGGGGCGGAGCATCGGAGTGACGTCGACTCGCTCTGGCATGAAACCCCAGTATTCAGTTGACTCCTGACCAGGGTGGTGAGTATATGCACGTTCATAGACCATGACACATTCTCAGTCCGGACTCCGGAGAAGTGAAGGAAGGGACTGAAATGTGTGAGGGAAGGTGTAGGGGTGTGAGGGAACCTACTGCTATACTATAGGGTTAAACGAGTCTGCATTTATTCCCCTTCTTCATTTTCCCTTATCAGAAATGTTTGAGTCTGCCCTTTTATACATTTGCTGTTACTTAAGCTAGCTGACATCACACAAGCCACGCTTGTGAACCGACTTGGTATTAGTAGACTTAGGTCTAGCCTTTGGTTCTCATATTGACGGGCAGATCCCAGCCTGGCATTACGATGCGCTTCTGTGAGGCTCTCCCTTTTCTCGGGAACCCTATGATGTATTCCCTCATGTAACTGCCGACGAACTGTAGAGAGAGACTATAGTCCAAGCCTCTCCCGGAGTGCCACTGCAGATTTTGTTAGTGGGGATTCCTGTGTCGCACGTTGTAACGCTTCGTCCTGCTGGCGCGTCGTCACTCGTGAGCATGGTCGTTTTGGTGTGGAGTGCAGTTATTTACGCTGTCAGACGATCGAAAGTATGTCGATCTCTATCTGTAAACATTTTCCTGCTTCCTTGAATGAGTAGTTAGGGCAGATTAGTATTACACTAAGTGGGGTTATGTGTGGGAAAAGGTTTCGTTTTGAGTGATATGAGAGCCTTTGGGAGGTGTAAGAGATTCAATAATAGCAATGTTGTGGCCCTCAAGGAAATGATACATATGCAAACCCTCATTAACATTTACGTGCTGTCTCTTTTGGGGTGAGGCGGAAATTTTGGGACAAAATCGATGTCCCTCAGTATGTAGGATAGATGAAACTCAAACTGACAAACTTCTTGGGAAGATTTACAACCCCAGTTCCAATTTATTATATTACGTATTTAGTGTATTTAACGGAATAATACATTTACCAGGTATATACGTAGCCTATGTCAAAAAGAGAGAGTTTAAAAATATAATTTAAATGGCACTGGCAAACGAGTATAAACATTTCTTGGTAGAAAGCCATGTCATGCGCAAAAGTTTCAGTTTCCCCGAGGGGGCTGGGGTCACAGACTCATGTAATGCCATGAGGGTGGACACATTTGTTACCTTTCACTTGAAAATCTGGACCACGACAGCCTACCCACGGGCCCCTACCCAAACATGGAGGGCAATATGAGAAAGCTACAAATACAATAATAACTAGAAGGGCACTCAATAGAGTGCATACCTCCATAAAGGCCCAACAATCCTTTGCGGTGGTATGTACTCTATGCGAGTGCTCCTTTATCCGGATCCACTCCAGAATTTAACAGGTTATTTCCTGGCCCATGCCTCATCCCTCAACCAAGTTTCATGAATATCAATTCAGGAATTGACGGATGGATACGCTCTACAGAGTGTCTCTTTAACCGCATGCACTCCAAAATTTAATGGGTTCTTCCTGCCTAATGTTCCTTCCCTCCAAGTTTCATGAAGATCTGTTCATCAGTTTTTGCGTAAAAGACACACACACACACACACACACACACACAGAGCAGTGATATTGAGGAGAAGATAACACAAGTGAATGAAGCTGTGCAAAGCTACAAAAATGATGTGGAAACCACGTACTGTATGCTGAAATGGTGAAAGTAAAGAAAGACTTAGAAACAAGGGTGGAGGAAAAAAGCATTAAAAAGGAAGTGAAAAGAATAATCCAAAACAATCCAAAGTTAATTAGAGATTCAGTAGATATAAACAAATCTATAATAATCACTGGTATAGAAGAGGAAGAAGTAAAAAACAACATCACAAGAGACAAAAAGGAGATGGCAAATGTAATGAGCTTACTGAAAGAAGTATCAGAGGAAATCTGTAGTAAAGACATAGAGGAACACAAAAAGGTTAGGGAAATACGAGAAAAGCAAGACAAGACCTCTAAAGGTGACTTTCCAGAGTGTTAACACTGTGGAGGAGATACTAAAAAATGCAAAGAATCTTAAGGAAAAAGAGGAGTTCAAAAATGTATGGATAAAAAGATGCCTAACACAAGAGGAACTGGAATTACTGAAAGAGAAAAGGGAGGAAGCAAAAACAAAAAATGAGGGAAGATCAGAAGAGAAGAAATTTTTTTACAAAGTAATAGGATTGCAGGTACGAAAGTCGTACACAAACAGGATGGAATAAAAAGGAGGAAGGTAGTAAAACCATGTCATGACAAGTATATAAACAAGATGATAAAGTTGATGTACTCAAATGTGGATGGAATGGTATCTCAATTACTAGAGATGAATGATTATGTCAGAGAAAATGAACCACAAATAATATGCCTAACTGAAACAAAATTAACACCAAGGATATCCAATGACATACTAAACTTAGAAGAATACAATACATGGAGAGGAGACAGAAATTTAAAAAAAGGAGGAGGAATTATAATATTAACTAAGAAATATCTAAAAGTCAATGAAATAAAACTAGATATACCATCACAAGTAGAACTGATTGGAGTTGAGATCAACACATCTGAAGGAAAAGTAATTGTAGCCAATTTGTACATGCCACCCAGATCAAACACATGGGAAAGAGATGAATATGAGGACCTGGCAGAGAGTACAATTTAGAGTTTAAGATCATTACTACATAAAATGGAAGAGAAATCGGAAAGAATTATACTAACTGGGGATTTTAATACAAATATAAATTGGAATACTCTAGATATAATTAGCCAAGAATGCTGTTGGGACCAAAAGCTCCTGGATCTCGTGCAAGAGTTTTTCCTAACGCAACATATGAGGGAAACCACCAGAAAAAGAGGACTTGATGCACGTTCAGTGCTAGATCTAACATTTACTAGGCAAGAAAATGATAGTGACAGTTTAATATATCACCCTCCGCTCGGCAAAAGCGATCTTACAGTACTAAATTATAACTTCAGGATAGCATATGACATAGTTAACAGCAATGACAGTTACAAAAAGAGCCTAAACTATAAAAAGGGAAATTATCAAAACTTAAAGAAGTATTTCTTAGAAGTTGATTGGGAAAATGAGCTTAGAGGACAAGATTTAAATGCTGTATATAAAAAATTATGTGAATTTTATGAAATAGGAGTCCAGAAGTACATCCCACAGCACAAAGAAGCAGATAAGAAAATACAGAAATGGTTCAATACAGAATGTAAAAAATCAAAAGAAAGAAGAGATTTGTTGTGGAATAGATACAGAAGACACAATAGTGAAAGGGCATATAATAATTACAAACAGGCAAGAAACGATTATACAAGAATAAGGAGGGAAGCCCAAAAACAGTTTGAGGAGGATATAATAAATAAAAGTAGTGATCAACCAAAGCTGTTTTACAGCTACATCAGAAGCAAAACCAAAGTAAAAGATATAATACAATCTATTACGGACGAGGGAATCACTTATACACAAGAGAAAGATATTTGTGAAGCACTAAATAAGAGTTTCCAATTAGTTTTTACAGAAGAAAAAATTTTTGAGAGGGACTATGTGGAACATGCATGTCCACACATACTACCAGATATACAAATAGTAGAAAAAGTAATACAGGAGGAGTTAAGTAGATTAGACAGAGGAAAAGCAAGTGGTCCTGATGAAATTTCATGTTGGGTATTACGAGAATGTGCAAAGGAGTTAAGTAAACCATTATTTTTAATTTTCAAGAAATCCTTGAGTCAAGGTAAACTACCTGATATTTGGAAAAAAGCAAATATTGTCCCCTTATTCAAGAAAGGAAATAGACAAAATCCACTCAACTACCGACCAGTATCACTGACCAGTGTTGTAAGCAAGGTATTAGAAAAGCTTATAAGAAAAGCTTGGGTAAATCATCTAGAAAAACACAGTATGATAACAGAAAGACAGTTTGGTTTCAGAAAAGGAAAATCATGTGTTACTAATCTGTTGAGCTACTATGACAGAGTAACAAACATAATACAGGAAAGGGAAGGATGGGTGGACAGTATCTATTCAGATTTCAAGAAAGCTTTTGACACAGTACCACACCAAAGACTTTTATGGAAACTGTACCATCAAGGAGAAATTCGAGGCAGACTGCTTTGTTGGATGCAAGACTTTCTCATAAAAAGAGAAATGAGAACAGTACTAAGAGGAAACTACTCATCATGGAAAGAAGTGACTAGTGAAGTACCACAGGGTTCAGTGCTGGCACCAGTCATGTTTTTAGTGTATATAAATGATATAAACAGTAACACTGGTAATGAGAGCTATCTGGAAGCATTGGGGGACTCGACATGATTCGCCAGAAAAAAGTCAAGGCTCAACAACAACAGGAGGAAACTCCTGGGAAGTGGAGAAAGCGTTCCAAGCATGAGATGGAAGCAGCTGCTGAGAAAATCATCTTGGAATCCTCTTCATCCAGTTCGAAGGGTGAGACCAAGATTGAAGGAGCCTGTGCTAAACCTTCCACACTTTTCCTCTAAAAATGACGAACAGTGAGAAATATTATAACGAAGGACATATATGCGACTCTTGACCGAACAAACATATCCTCTTGCAAGGCAACGTATCTTCTGACAGAGAGTGCTTGAGCCCAAAGGGCTCAAGAACGGAAGAGTGAGCTCAAAGAAAATAAAAATAACTGACGGTTGCATTGAGACGGAAAACTTATGGAAGATCTTACTTCAAGGGAACATGTGGACAGTCTTCCGATTTTGGTGTCTTGCTTCAGGATAAAGCAACTGTTGGGAGTTCCAAAGCTTCCTTCTGGGACAGCAGAAGCCCAAGCCAACGCCATCATGGAGTGCCTTGATGACTGGGGCCTAATCCAGCAGATCAGTTCCATGTGCTTTGACACTACCGCATTGAACACGGGCCAGCATGGAGGAACCTGCACTCTCCTTCAAGAAAAGATTGGGCGAGATTTACTTTACCTGGCCTGTCGACACTATGTGATGCACTTAACGAAAAATGATTCAGTTTCCGATATGCAGTAATGAATTCTCCTTCTGCACTGGGAAGACAGATATTCAGAGTTTCTTTACAAAAAAGATGTACTGTAATTGTTACTGGAATGAAGAGTTGTAAGTATGAGTTATACCCAGTTTCAGTTAACTCTACGTTCCTGCCTTCAATTTGCTGAGCAAGAAAGTGAGCATGTGTGTGTGTGTGTGTGTGTGTGTGTGAACTCTATATACACTACGGATATATGAAGTGCTTTGTATTTGTGAGTGTGCACATGTACGGGTGCACACACACACACACACACACACACACAGGGATTCAATCTAGACGGACGTGTGACACCGGCGCTCCGTACCAAATCATCACGGCCAGTGGCATTACCTAAATAGTATCTTTGGATGAGTCAAGCTCAGTACCAGGTTAGACTAAATGATTGTTCATTATAAAAAGGAAGAAAATAATAAGTTTCAACAAGACTTGTAAAAACAGGAAATAGAACCAAGACGAAATAATACGCTGAGTCATCTCTGAGGTTTGTTTAGACTACAACAAGACTGAGGTTGTAAGTATATGCTTTGCACTTTAAGTATTGCAAAATGGATACATACTTCAGTAAAACAAATTTGGAAAAGAAAAGGGATAAAGGTAAAAAGCAAAATGATGATTTCTACCAAGAACTGGTTGAAGTAGAGACCCACAATAGACTGGTTGAACGTGTAAACAAACTAGAAATGGCTTTCAAAAATGAAATTGATGAAATAAAGAAGCAGATGCACTTGCAAAAGGAAGAAATAGAAAAACTAGGAAGGGAGGCCAATAAGAAAGATACAACCATCAGTGAACTAACCGTGGAATTGAGTACACTTAGAAAGAAAATGAGTGAAATGGCAAGTACAGTAGTCAATCACGAGAGTGTTATGGAAGAGTTCTAAAATGACACAGAGACAATTTGGCAAGTTAGCAGTCTTACTGACCAGAGCAGTGATATTGAGGAGAAGATAACACAAGTAAATGAAGCTGTGCAAAGCTACAAAAATGATGTAGAAACCACGTATGCTGAAATGGTGAAAGTAAAGAAAGACTTAGAAACAAGGGTGGAGGAAAAAAGCATTAAAAAGGAGATGAAAAGAATAATCCAAAACAATCCAAAGTTAGTCAGAGATTCAGTAGAGATAAACAGATCAATAGTAATCACTGGTATAGAAGAGGATGAAGTTAAAAACAAGATCACAAGAGACAAAAAGGAGATGGCAAATGTAATGAGCTTACTGAAAGAAGTATCAGAGGAAATCTGTAGTAAAGACAGAGGAACACAAAAGGTTAGGGAAATACGAGAAAAGCAAGACAAGACCTCTAAAGGTGACTTTCCAGAGTGTAAACACTGTGGAAGAGATACTAAAAAATGCAAAGAATCTTAAGGAAAAAGAGGAGTTCAAAAATGTATGGATAAAAAGATGCTAACACAAGAGGAACTGGAATTACTGAAAGAGAAAAGGGAGGAAGCAAAAACAAAAAATGAGGGAAGATCAGAAGAGGACAAGAAGAAATTTTTTTTACAAAGTAATAGGATTGCAGGTACGAAAGTGGTACACAAACAGGATGGAAGAAAAAGGAGGAAGGTAGTAGAACCATGTCATGACAAGTATATAAACAAGATGATAAAGTTTATGTACTCAAATGTGGATGGAATGGTATCTCAATTACTAGAGATGAATGATTATGTCAGAGAAAATGAACCACAAATAATATGCCTAACTGAAACAAAATTAATACCAAGGATATCAAATGACATACTAAACTTAGAAGAATACAATACATGGAGAGGAGACAGATACTTAAAAAAAGGAGGAGGAATTATAATATTAACTAAGAAAAATCTACAAGTCAAGGAAATAAAAATAGATATACCATCACAAGTAGAACTGATTCCAGTACAGATCGACACATCTGAAGGTAAAGTAATTGTAGCCAATTTGTACATGCCACCCAGATCAAACACATGGGAAAGAGACGAATATGAGGACCTGGCAGAGAGTACAATTCAGAGTGTAAGATCATTGCTACATAAAATGAAAGAGAAATCGGAAAGAATTATACTAACTGAGGACTTCAACACAAATATAAATTGGAATACTCTAGATATAAATAGCCAAGAAAGCTGTTGGGACCAAAAGCTCCTGGATCTCGTACAAGAGTTTTTCTTAACGCAACATGTGAGGGAAACCACCAGAAAAAGAGGACTTGATGTACCTTCAGTGCTAGATCTAATATTTACAAGGCAAGAAAATGATATTGACAGTTTAATATATCACCCTCCGCTCGGCAAAAGCGATCTTGCAGTACTAAATTATAACTTCAGGATAGTATATGACATAGTAAACAGCAATGATAGTTACAAAAAGAGCCTAAACTATAAAAAGGGAAATTATCAAGACCTAAAGAAGTATTTCTTATAAGTTGATTGGGAAAATGAGCTTAGAGGACAAGATTTAAATGCTGTATATAAAAATTTTTGTGAATTTTATGAAATAGGAGTCCAGAAGTACATCCCACAGCACAAAGAAGCAGATAAGAAAATACAAAAATGGTTCAATACAGAATGTAAAAAATCAAAAGAAAGAAGAGATTTGTTGTGGAATAGATACAGAAGACACAATAGTGAAAGGGCGTATAATAATTACAAACAGGCAAGAAATGACTATACAAGAATAAGGAGGGAAGCCCAAAAACAGTTTGAGGAGGATATAATAAATAAAAGTAGTGATCAACCAAAGCTGTTTTACAACTATATCAGAAGCAAAACCACAGTAAAAGATATAATACAATCCATTACGGACGAAGGAATCACTTATACACAAGAGAAAGATATTTGTGAAGCACTAAATAAGAATTTCCAATTAGTTTTTACAGAAGAAAACAATTTTGAGAGGGACTATGTGGAACACGCATATCCACACATACTACCAGATATACAAATAGCAGAAAAAATAATACAGGAGGAGTTAAGTAGATTAGACAGAGGAAAAGCAAGTGGTCCTGATGAAATTGCATGTTGGGTATTACGAGAATGTGCAAAGGAGTTATGTAAACTATTATTTTTAATTTTCAAGAAATCCTTGAGTCAAGGGAAACTACCTGATATTTGGAAAAAAGCAAATATTGTCCCCTTATTCAAGAAAGGAAATAGACAAAATCCACTCAACTACCGACCAGTATCACTGACCAGTGTTGTAAGCAAGGTATTAGAAAAACTTATAAGAAAAGCTTGGGTAAATCATCTAGAAGAACACAGTATGATAACAGAAAGACAGTTTGGTTTCAGAAAAGGAAAATCATGTGTTACTAATCTGTTGAGCTACTATGACAGAGTAACAAACACAATACAGGAAAGGGAAGGATGGGTGGACAGTGTCTATTTAGATTTCAAGAAAGCTTTTGACACAGTACCACACCAAAGACTTTTATGGAAACTGTACCATCAAGGAGGAATTCGAGGCAAACTGTTTTGTTGGATGCAAGACTTTCTCATAAAAAGAGAAATGAGGACAGTACTAAGAGGAAACTACTCATCATGGAAAGAAGTGACTAGTGGAGTACCACAGGGTTCAGTGCTGGCACCAATCATGTTTTTAGTGTATATAAATGATATAAACAGTAACACTGGAAATGAGAGCTATCTGAATATGTTTGCAGATGATGCAAAAATACAAAGGAGAATTACTAGCACAGACTCTTGTAGGGAGCTACAAGAAGAATTAAATAAACTTCATGAATGGAGTAGTATATGGCAAATGGAATTCAATGTGGACAAGTGTCATGTAATCAAGTTTGGTAAAAGTGGAAAAAGACCTGATTGGGATTATAAGTTAGGAAATAAAACCCTATACACATCAGAAAGAGAGAAAGACCTAGGTGTGATTATCAATAACATACTATCTCCGGCTGACCACATCAGCAAGAAGGTATGGAACGTGTATACACTGCTTGCAAATATGAGAATAGCATTCACATACATAAATGAAGACATGCTAAGAAGGATAATAACATCATTCATTAGACCAACCCTGGAATATGCATCAGTAGTCTGGAGTCCTCATCTCAAAAAGCACATAGACAAGATTGAAAAAATTCAAAGGGCCGCTACAAGATGGATACCAAGCTTAAGGGACCTAAGCTACGAAGAAAGACTAAATAAACTGAATCTACCAACACTACAGGAGAGAAGGAAAAGAGGTGACATGATAATGCTATATAAATGCATATCAGGAAAGGAAAAAATAGACAGAAATGATTACTTAACATATGGAGAAGCATCAGCAAGAGGACACTGCAAAAAATTGCATAAGAGAGGTGATAACGTAAGGAAATTCAGTTTCCCAAACAGAGTAATTGATCAATGGAATGCATTACCGAATGAAATAGTGTGTGCCAAAACAATTCACAAATTTAAGGATATGTACGATAAATATGGTTTAAGACACGGGACAGTACGAGCTTGACTCATTCCTCTAAAGATACAATTAGGTAAGAACAATTAGGTAGGTAAGAACACACACACACACACACAAAGATATGGCAGAAGTGATATTTAGCAATTTCTGTTAAGAACTGATTCGAAAATATTAGGAGTACATGATACTGGGCGATATTTAGAAGACTAAAAAGACTTGCTATGTTGCCTGGCCTGGCCAGTCGTCAGTCTGCCTGACAACAGCACGAGTTTTTCCAAGCCTCTCTCTGCTCATTCTCACACTGTGTACTTGCGATAGACCTTTTGACAGATTGTCAGCTAGACATTCCGGCCTGCCACTTCAGAGACCCTTGCTGTAGTACGAAGCTGAACCCTGAAGGAATACCGTTAGTGTATCTCATTAAGTGGGGCCCTAGATGTCTGGTTATAGAAGGCAGCAAGGTAGACACTGATAGATCGGGTAAGTCCCTCACAGGGCAGTGACGGGATCTCCTACAGCACCCTTTGGAGGGAGGGAGTTTAGGCTCCCAACACTGTAGGAACTTGCGGTGTGTTTTTTTAGGTTAGAAGTAGGTTAGGATTGCTGACATTTTTTTTTCTTTTTCGTTAGCTTACATGCAGCGTGTGACTGCACTCATTGTTAAATAATGAAGGGATCCAAGATCTCAAAGCTTTCCAGGCCCTCCTGCATTCCCCAGCCCATGCCAAACCAGCCTCCACCATGAGGTGTCTTTGGGGGTAAACGTGAGCATCACCCCTGCACCTCCAGCTCCTGCTCGTTGTCTGACGGGGAGGCCAGCACCCCTCAACCCACTGCTTCGCTATCGGTTCATGGCACCTCCTCCCTCTTGCTACTGCCCATGCTGCTATTACTTCCTGACCCTCCAAATCTGCTCATTTACACGAGCTTAAGGACATGGTTACTGTTGCTCCTGTTGCCCAATCTGCCTCCTCTACTCCTACCCCTGCTCAGCCAGTTGACGAGGGCTTTACCCTTGTCTCTCGAAAGAGGCCCAAGCACCAAATTAAAGGGAAATGGCCCACATCTGACACCACAATCAGCGGCTCCCAAGTGGCCACTGCCTGTTTCCCGACCATCAGTAGCAGTGGCAATGCCTACCCCTCCCCAATCCTCCTTCCCAGCTTTCCATGTCCTTAAACAGACAGGACACGAAACGAGCTATGACACGGTAGCAACATTAGAAAGTCAACTGCTGCAAATGCAAGCCACAAACATCTGTGGAATGGACGAGAGCTGTGTTCTAGTGCCAAAGGACAAGGACACCTACAAGCTCCTGAAGGCGGTGGAGATGGACGAGATCTCCCCCATCCAGATAACAGAGCTGACTCCAGGACAGAGGACCACCAAAGCTATGGTCATGGGATACCCGAGGCAAATGCCGGTCGAAATTCTCCTGCAGCACCCTCAAGTGGCAGAGGCTACTCTGTGCCAAAACAAGCGCACCAGGGAGGAAACACAGCAGGTCCATGTCACTCTGTGTGGTCCTCTTAGACCATCACTCAACCTGAGGAACTGGAAAGTCTACTGGTTCTGCCCGTTCATGCCCGAGCCACTCTGCTGCTACAGGTGCCAAAGGTATGGACACCACCGAGCCAACTGCAGCCTGCCGGTCGTGTGTGGGATGTGCAACAACTCCCACAACATGGAGCACTGTCTTGCAAAATTCGAGGCCAACAAAAAGGTCGTCTCCCAGTGGACCAACTGCTCAGGCTCTCATGATGCATGATACCCCAGCTGCCCAGCAAGAACAATGAGAGTACCCCAGCTGCCCAGCAAGAACAATGAGAGTTGCACAGGGTCAAGAACATCAGGTGGCCTGGGTAAGACAGCAGCATTCCACCAGTGTTACTCCTTCATCTCTAGGAACCTTCATACGGGGGCAGCAATGCCGTGCAGTAGAAACAGCTCCACCAACTCACGACAAGGGTGCTTTTCCACCTCTGCCTTCTGCTCTCGTCCACCTCAACACAACTGTAGAGGTCCACCACCCTGCCCAGGCCCCCATCCCCTGTCCAGTCGACAGTGCCACCTCAGTCCTGCCCCCAGCCTTGAGCTCTTCTGCATCACTCTTTACGGTGGAAGAGATGAGAGTGCTCAGCAAGGAAGTTGTTGTGATCCTGGCCCAGGTGCTAATGCAAGCTCTCAGGCAGGATATGGACACATTGCCGCTCATCAAAACAATCAACAAAATCCTCGACAAGGTGGCAGAGGTGAAGCAGCAGCTTTGCACCTTTCCCCCGGCTCCACTGCCCACTCCTCCTGCCCGAAGGGCATGGTCCAGGGAACCCCCTGCCTAGCACACCAAATATCGCACCCACAGCCCAGTTAACATCTCACCAGGGCCTCCTCCAGCCTCAGCAGCAGTAGAGGCAGAAGGCAGAGTTCAGGACCCTCAGCCAGGGATTCCTCTGTCTCAACCAACCCAGTTCACCTCTGGATCCTAGAACTGCATAGAGGCGTGGAGCAAGCTCCCCCTCCTCCAGGAGGCAGTTGCTCAAGGAGACACATGTCTTTCCCCTTCAAGAGACACTTCTTCCTCGAGACTCCACCTTTCAGCTTCTTGGCTATGTGGGTTATTTTCTTCCCAGGGTCCATGGCACCACTCAGGGCTGTGCCAGTTTTGTTAAAGAACACATCCCCTGCACTGAATGTAACCTTCCTTTTTGTGGAGAGGGTGTTGAGGTGCAGGGTGTCATTTTGCAACTAGCCTCGGTCCTGCTGACTATATACAACGTATATAGAAGCCACAGGGGACAGTTAGACATCGTAGAGCTATATTCCCGTTCAATACTGGAGTTGACTCTTATTGAGGGAGACTTCAATGCTCACCACTGCATCTTCTCCTCGCCCCTTCTATCTAATGGGGCATGTCACCACCGTTCTCTCGTCCTGGAAGAAACAGATGGAATTCCATTTCTAAATGATGTAACAGACCCCACTCATACTGGTGGTGGGAGACTAGATCTCTCCTTCATGTCCACACCCTTAGCTTGCACCACGGAATGGTCACTCCATCCTCATCTCACCAGTGACCACTTTGTGGTAGTGATCAGCTTGCCCATGGACCTGCTTCCACCCCCTCCCCCTCCACTGCCACCTGGGCTAAATATGAACAGGCAGTCACTGCTGGCTTTGCTGCCACTGTCCCTCCAACTGCCCGTCTTGCCTTAGCAGGTTGCTCTTATTTTACATCTAGCTGCCTCAGACACCATCCTGCTGCAGAGGCGACGAGAGAGTTCAGGAGCTCAATCATAGATTAAATGCGGCATGTAGGCAATTCTGACGGCAACGAACATCTCCGAATAGGCAATATCTTGTTTCCATCACACGCCATGCATCCAGACAATAATGTTGCATACGGGACGAGGCGTGGATTAAGTGGTGTCACACTCTCGACTCCAACTCCACATTCAGGGAGATATGGACGAAACTCAGGTCCATATCTGGTCCTTGTCTTTCTCATCTGCCATCCCACCCTGACCCTCTCGGCTAGGCTAGCCATCTTGCATCTCACTTTGCTGATTGTACTGCTTCCCTCAATCTTCCGGGGTCTGTTCAAGTTCTGCAGGCACAATTGAAGGGCCCACGCAATGATTTAGTAGTAGCTGCCTGCTCTTGGTCTGACAGTGCTGACTTCCACTTTACCAGTGGGGAACTTGACAAAGTGCTGCGCCATAGGAAGGATATGACACCAGGTCCCGGTGAGATCACCTACTTATATGCCATGCCAGCCCTTGTGGGAAGGCACCTATTCTTGCTCTACTAAACTGTTCATGGACTGAAAGCCATCTCCTGGGGTCGTTGAAGACAGCTGTCATTCACCCCATACCTGAGCCTTGAAATCCTGCTACTATGCAGCCCATTTCACTCCTCAGTCGTACTGCCAAAATGGCTGAGAGGATGGTGCATGCTAGGTGGTGGCTGAATCGGTAGAGAGGTGGCCTGCAGTCCAGATGGACCCAGGCCCGAATCCCGGCTGGGGCAGGGAACAGTTTAAGGATTTGAATTTCATAATAGCAGACTTTCCTGATCTACCAGATGACCCGCCGACATGTCATAAAAGTACCCCCACTAATACCAATACACCAGTCCTGTATGAGACAGCCCTAGCATGTATTCAATATGGACAGTGGGTGTTAGTGCTGAAGTGGTGACATGCAGAGAGGTGTATGGTATGTAGGAGGGCTACTGGGCCTTGAGAGCAGGCTGTGAAGCCTATGCCCAGAGTCAGACACATTCAAAAAAAAAAAAAAAAAAAAAAAAAGTCTCGTGGAGGTTGGGGCTGCTTCACCTGCGGTTCTTTGCCTACCACCCATGCAGGAGTACCACCCACTGTCTTGCCTCCTTTCTTGGACAGCTAAGGCATGGGCATGGTATGGATGTTTTCCTTGACCTCAAGAGTGCTTTCAAACTTGCCAAACCTGTGGCTGTCCAGGCAGCACTTGCAGCAAGGGGAGTGGGAGTAAACTCCTCTTGTGGGTATGGGATTTCTTTGCCAACCATGCTGCTGGCGTCAGATTTCAGGACAGGCTTTCCCCCCTATATGCACATGAAAATGGCACCCCTCAGGGGAGCTTGCTGAGCCAGCTCCTATTCAAAGTGCTTGTTGAGAGGTTACTTAATGTTAACTACCGCTGTGGTGTCACCCTCCTCTGCTATGCAGATAATCTAGCACTTGTTTTCTCAAGAAGGGACTGCTTTGAACAGGCTACGATGGTCCTTTCCCATGTTCATGCCAAATGCGAAGAACTTGGCCTCAAAATTAACTTTACTATAACCAGATGCATGCCTCTGGCCCCCTGATCTTCTACTCCTACTTGGAGGTCACCAGCTAGCTTTTGTAAGCCTGCACCAATACCTGGGGGCATGGTTCGACAGTGGCCTAAAAATCGACAAACACGTCTGGTTTCTGAGGCGGCATGCTGCCACATGCATCTCTGCACTCATGTTCCTCCCCTGCCGCAGCCTGGGTGCATCTTATCACGTCCTCCGGATATTCTACTCACACACCATTCACTCCTTAGTGGACTACAGTGCTGTATGCCTCATGAGGGTTTCTTCCTCTTCAAATCAGTCTGTGGAGGTGCTGCAAAACAGCGTGCTTCGAGTAATGCTGGGTGCACCTCCCTGGACTCGTTAACCTCCAGGATGTAAGCAGTCTTCCCTCCCTCGTCGTCGCCGGCCTCTCCTCCCTGTCTCTATTCTTTTGCAGCACACACTAGGCAGACCACCCAATCCTCAACCTGAGGGGGATTGGGTTCACACTACTGGCACCATTGTCCGCCGAGTTGGTGCAGCCAGTGACGTTCATTGTGGCCCTGGCCTGCCCTGCCCCAAATACTCCCCCATCCCACCCTGGACCCTGCCTTCATTCATGTTCATTGCACCCACAGAGGCGAGGCCATGGTCCTCCTTACCTGTAGTTCTCTGTCAGGATGGCCTCCATCGGGTTGCAGTTCTCTCCTCTAATGATGCTGCCGTATATTCCACAGGTGGCTCTGTTAGTGCAGATGGTTCTCCTGGAGCAAATTTTGCTCTGGGAGACTATATTGAATCTTGGCATATTTCATCCAGCATCTCAGCCCATCAAACTGAGCTTGTTGCCTTACATGGTGCCCTCTGCCATGCTAATCTTCACCTTTATCAGCGAGTCATCCTTCATACAGACTCCCCCTCTTCTCTCCATGGCCTTGGGGCACACATCTGCATTGATAACATCCTCCTGCACACCGCCATCTTTGCTGTTACCTCTTTAACCCTTTAAATGCGGAGCGTCGCTTTTGCGACGATCGCCAAAAAGTACATAACGGCAGATCGTCACGTTTGCGATTCGAGTTAATTTTGAATAAATGCGGGCAAGGATGTTCCAGCTGGTATTGTCTATCAGTACTGCCACCCTTTAGCTACAATTAGCATACTTGACCTTTGTACTACCGACCTCCGTTGTTGCCAAGTATCCCGTTTTTCCCCCCTCTCCCCCCACCACGACCCGGCCAGCCTGGCTGTGATATATGGCAGCTCACTGACTGCTCAGAACTGTAAATCTGCGCTCTCCTCTTACAAGCAGTTTATGCTAATAGGAAACGCTTGTTTCCCCAGTTGTCACACAGGCTTTTTTTCGCGTGGTTTGCTCCTGTTTAGCGTCAGTTTACCGCAGGCTTTCAAAGTGACATTTTGGCGAGTTCTAGCTCTTCCGAGTCAGTGCGAGCGGCCGACAGGAACGAGAATAAAGTGACGGGCGTAAGGCAGAATAAAAGCGCGCCGCGGTGGTCTTTTGGGAAGTACTATGATTGAAAATAATGTAGTATACTTGTTTTTAGCTGTGAAAATGGAAATGTTTGTTGAGTGATGGGAAGATCGCCGCCGCGCTGCATGTCGGCCGTACGCTCTGTTGATTTTAGCCTTATTTTCAGTGCTTATTGTACAAATACGGATTCCAAACTACCTGTGCGTTGTAGTATAAAGTTTAATGTGACAGAATGAGCTGTGGTAGAGGGGAAACTGGGTTGCTGGAGGTGTGAAAGTGAAGATTTTGTTACCCAAATTTGCAAGTCTCCACAAGTCCTTGCGTAGTCCACGAAGGCTCAACATCTGTCTCTGGAGAAAGCTGAATGTAAGTACTATCTGCCACACCAAGTATAATGTTCTAGGGTTAAACTCTGATTTTTGGCTAATATTTTCCTACAGGTACTCAGACCGCGATCCAACCCCGCCACCCGGGGGGGGTCGGCTGTCCATGGCCGCGTTTAAGGGGCTAAGAGCATGCCAAGGGGGAGAGATACTACTCTATTGGCTCCCAGGGCATGTAGGGATTGCAGGCAATGAGAAGGTAGACGCTGCTGCAGGATTGCAGGCAACGAGAAGGTTGACGCTGCTGCTTGCACTGCCTGCTCTCTCCCTGATGTGACATTTCACCTGCACCCCAGCATTTCACTTGTCATGTGTGAGGTGGCCAGCACCATCTGTTGTCTTTCTCAGGCCGATCACCACCTCTGTGTGTCTGAAGGCTCCCGTTCTGCCACTTGGTATGCAACTGCCACGTCACATACTCCAGTTGCACTTCCCCCGGGCCTGCCTAAATACCTGCTTGTGCACTTCATCAATTACAACTAGGGTTTATCTGCTTCAGCCAGTTATCAGGAGAGGCACCTGCCCCGTATCCACATTGTCTCGATCACAGTGAGAAGCTTCTGTTACATTTCATATTAGATTGTTCCGCTACTACTCAGCTGAGGTCTCGTCCAGGCTGGCGGCTTGTCCACAGTAGTGACGGCCTCGCAAATGCAGCTGGAGACATTACTAATGCACCCGCTCATGTTCTCTTTGATGTAGTTCGTACCAACCCTCCCCCCTGCTGAATTCTGCTTGTGCTTGCTTAGCACACGTACCCTGATGGGCTCCATGTTTGCCCATGTCCTCTCTAATAACTGGGAGGCCAAATCTCTACAAACAAACGATCAAAACACTAAGAACAATCACCATTCTTCAAGACAGGCTGAATGAGAGCACACTCCCAGCAAAGAGATATGGAAGAGACATAGGCAAAGATATTTTAATGTCAGCCACGAGGAAGTCAGAGGTTGGATGAGAAGCAGGAACAGCATCAGAATCGTCCAAGGTGAAAGTGGAGGTGAATATCAGGGCAAATAATTGCTATCCTTTAACCTGGACCATGCTGGAAAAAAAAAAAAAAAATGATACCGTTCTATCCCAGCCAATTTTGTTTTTTGTTTGGTCTGACTTAATGGGTTTAATACATCAGTATAATAACCCTGACACTAATAAAAGTAATCACTAAAGTCAGAAAGTTGGCTGATTTGAGTCAGGTTGGTGCCACTCTACCTCAGAAATCTTTAAGGTTACTGAGAGAGCAGAGCAGCTGTGAGCTATTGAACCGATTTTGGATTTTTTTTCTGGCTAAATGGACTGAATACATCAATATAAGATCCCTGGCACGAGTAAAAGTAATCACAAAAGCCAGAAAATAGGTCGAATTGAGTCAGGTTGGTGCCACTTGACCTCTGAAATCTTCAAGGTTACAGACAGAGCAGAACAGCTGTGAGCCTATGAAGACTCACCCCTACAAACACAAACCAAGCGGGCCATCGCAGACCAGATGTATGTCAAACAAGCGTCTCTGAGGCCAGCCTCTGCTGGCCCGCTGCATGTTCTCCTCATATGTCTTACTGGTGGGCCGCTGACAGCGGGCCATCGCAGTAATTCCCTCCATTACCCTCTGGTATTACAGAAGCACGTGGAGCGTATATTTTGCTAGTTTCAATACCTTAAAGTCTAGGGTATACCTAGGAGTACCCAGATATTCCAGGCATAACGACATAGCAGTAGAAGGCAGGCTTGGGTTCACGTAGAACGTTCTATACTCGAGTCCGAGTACACGTCCATTACAATATCACGAGTACAAGGCTTAGGTTCAATTACAAGTACTTAGCAGGCTTGGGTTTTAATTACAAGTACTCACCAAGCTTGGCTTCAATTACAAGTACTAAACATATGTCTAACTTTGAGTACAAGTGCATGAAAATGTGTACTTAAGTACAAGGATGAGTACTTGTATTTGAACCCAAACCTTATATTTCCTTTGCTGTATTTGCATTTATACACATTTAGTTCCCTACATGAAGCACCATTTCCATGGAAGAGGATGTCTAAGACAAAATTAATCTATATTCAAAGATTTAAATGAACGAACACAAGATGATTGTAGGAATGTCAGGACAAAATACATCAATAAATTTGTTCATTTTAATGCAAAGTAAATCTAAACTTACAAAATCAACTTCCGTATACAGTATATAGATAAGAAGGCATTACGCTGCATGCATGGTTACTACCATTACTAACTACAGTGGACTCACGATTTAGCACAAATAAATACTTGTATCCACCATTTTACTTTATATTCAGTCCCTCATAGATGATCGCCAAATGTTTTGCCAAGTTTCAGTCATTCATTACTATTTACAGTAACAGATCAACTGGGCCTGTGTTTAAATGACAAGTGTTAAATATGTCAGTGTATAATCAAGAGCCTACTGTTTCCTTATTTAAAAAAATATATATTTTTTCCATTCATTCATTGCCAGACGCCATGTATCCCAGACGGGGTGGCCAAGGGCTTAGAGTTAATTGTTTTACAGGGAGGGGCACTAATCCTCCACCAACCCCACTTGACATGTAGGCTGTATATAAAATTGAAAACTTTTCTTGAGTTTTTGGAAGAAACTGACTGAAGGAAATTTGGGATGAAATATTTTAAAGCATTTTTAAAACATCATGCAATGTTGTCTCTTTATGCTGTAATGCTGAGGAAAGCATGTGCACATAATGAGAGAAACCACATATTACTAAATACCTAGTACAATTATATACACATACAACAAAGTAAATGGTATTTCTCAGGAGGAAGCAAAGTCTCAAATAATGATAAACACTAAAACCCTTAAAAAAAGGTAATGAATATTTGATGATGACTAAATGCTCAATTTGTGTCCTCAAGACCAGCTGTCGATCCATCCCTCCTTCTCCGTCCTCCATCTCTGTCTCGGGCTGTCCGCTGCCATTCCCTAATCACTTTTTCTATTGAGGCAGATGTAGCATCCTTATATTCATGTTGCTTGCGAACACTCTCTGTTAACTTAATATTATGTTAGTACGCACAAACCAAGTTCTTTACTTAATAAAATCAACTTGAAGAATAGTCACCCTTATAACAGTATGAGAAATAGGTGGATAAGTACAGTATGGCAGCAAAGAATGGTAGTGTAGTAGTCCCAACATATGAAAGTGAAGCATGGCTGTCGCAAGAGAGACTAATCAGGAGAGAAAGGGGAGGAAATGTGTTATTCAAGAAACCAATGCAATGTTACATGGGGGATAGAATGATCAATGCAGAAGTATAAGAGCTTTGAGGTGTGGATGTGGATATGAAGGAATGTGTGAACAGAATCATCTTGAGTAGAGTAGTCATATAGAGTGGCTGGTGAGTGGTGAAATGATGATTAAGCAAGTCTATTAGAGCAACGTGGAAGGTGGAAGGGCATAGAGAAAGGCAGACTGAGAATGAGATGGAGGGATGGTATTAATGGTATGAGTGAGAGAAGAGGCAACATTGGACAGAGGTGAATAAAGGCCATTCATTCACCGTCACCCATTCAAGGAATATGGAATTTGGCAAGAAATTTACAGATATCATAGAAAAAAATAATGTAGAAATCTTAACCTTATTTTCCTGCTGTATTGCTCAGCCTTGATTTACAGCCAAACACAGTCGGTGTTCCATTAACAAAAGAAAAGTTCATCTGACAGCATATTTCATTATGACACTGAGGGAACTATGAAGAAAGGATAAGATTGAGCTGACACCAGTAAAGTTCCAAGAAAGTGCACACAATGCTGTATTGTCTACCTTTGTAAGAGGCACAATACGCAGTCAATGAAGCCCATTATCAGACCGGGCAATCTTCATTGCTCCCTTACCAAAAAAGTTTGGAAGGAATGAGAGAGTGTTTTTGATTGGTGATATGAACGGTAAAGTTGGTAATGTGAAGGTGGATGGAATAGTTGGTGAGTGGGGTGTGCCTGCTGAGATAGATGAGAATGGGAGTGCGTTAGTGGACATTTGTGCTGGGAGGGGGTTGGTGATAGCCAATACCCTCTTCAGGCATAAAATGATCCACAGGTATACATGGCGAGTGATGAGAAGGGTGGGTGGTGAACTGAATAAAAGGAAGGCAATGATTCATTATGTGTGTGTGGATGAAAGGATGCGAAGATGTGTAAAGGATGCAAGAGTTTATAGAGGTTGGGGGAGTGGACTTTCTGACCACTACTTGGTGGTGGCCAGAATTAGGATGCAAGTAAGATGGAGGAATAGAAGAAGGGAAAGACGAGAGGAAGGAGTAGTTGCAAGGAGAGTGGAAAGGTTACAAGAGGATGAGAAAAAGGCAGAGTATAAGAGAGAAGTGGAGGAACGATTGGGCAAATATGAATTGGAGCAGATGGGAGACGTGGAAGGTATGTGTAAGATATTTACAGAAGAAATATGTGCAGCATGTGATGTGGTGTGTGGAAGGAAGAGAAGACGGAGGGGGGTGCAAGGAACAGCGTGGTGGACTGAAGAGGTGAGAGAGGCTGTGGCACAAAAGAAGAAAGCATACAATGAATGGATGAGAAATAGGGGCGTGGAAGAAGCTGAGAGGTGGAAGAGAGAGTTATATGTGGAAAGAAAGAGAGAGGTGAAAAGATTAGTATGAGTAAGAAGAGAGTGGATGAGGAATTTGGAAGGAATTTGAGTGTAAAGTGAAGGGACTGTAAGAAAATGTACTGGAGAGAAGTGAAAAGAGTAAGACAGGGTGGAAGTGAAGTTAGCAGGGGAGTGAAAGATAAAAATGGTAGATTACTAGTGGAGAAGGGAGAAAAAGTGAGCAGATGGAGAGAACACTTTAAGGAATTGTTGAACGTAGAGGATGGAAGTAATGCGAGTATAAGTGGCTAGGGAATGGCTGGGAGAAGGAGGGAGGTGAGAAGACAGGAAGAAATCAGTAGGATAGAAGTTGTGGAAGCAATGAAGAAAGTTAAATCGGGGAAAGCCCCAGGAATTGATGGAGTGTGTGGTGAAATGCTGAAGCATGGGGGAGAGATAGTAGTAGAATGGATGTGGAAGATGTGCAGATTGGCGTGGGAGGAAGGTAGAGTCCCGGAGGATTGGAAGTCAGGTATAATTATTCCCTTGTACAAAGGAAAAGGGGAAAAAGAAGTGTGTGGTAATCACAGGGGCATTTGTCTTCTTAGTATAATAGGAAAAGTGTATGGTAGGATACTTATAGACAGAGTTAGAGAAAGAACAGAGAAATTAGTTGGAGAAGAACAAGGAGGCTTTAGGAAGGGAAGAGGTTGTGTAGATCAGATATTCATTCTTAGATCTTTAGTGGAAAAGTTTCTAGAGAAGGGAAAGAAGTTGTATGCGGCTTTCATGGATTTGGAGAAAGCATATGACAGGGTGGATAGACAAGGATTGTGGAAAGTGTTAAGAATATATGGAGTAGATGGGAAGTTGTTGAATGCTGTGAAGAGTATGTACTATGGTGCGAAGGCTGCAGTGCGTGTGGATGGTGAACTAAATGAATTTTTCTCTTTGAAAGTTGGTTTGAAAGAGGGATGTGTCATGTCTCCATGGTTGTTCAATCTGTACATGGATGGGGTAATAAAAGAGGTACAAGGTAGGGTAGTGGATGATGGAGTGGCCCTGGTGAGAGAGGATAGTGTTTGGAAACTCCCTGTACTGTTGTTTGCAGATGATACTGTGTTGTTGAGTGAAGACGAAGGGGAGCTGCAAGGCTTGGTGGATGAGTTTGAGAGAGTGTGTAAGAAACGGAATCTAAAGGTGAATGTAGGGAAGAGTAAAGTGATGGTCTTTGAGAGAGGTGAAGTCAGTGAATGTACAGCGAGGTTGGATGGTGAGGAATTGGAAAATGTGAGTACGTTTAAGTATTTGGGTAGTGTGATGAGTAAGGATGGAGGTTTGGAGGGTGAAGTGCTTGAAAGGGTACAGCAGGGAAGAAAGGTTGCTGGTTCCTTGAAAGCAGTGATAAGAAACAGGGAAGTGAGCATGGAAGTGAAAAAGTTACTACATGACAGTATTGTGATACCAACTCTAACGTACGGAAGTGAAGCTTGGACATTGTTGGAAGGACACAAGTCAAGAGTGAGAGCAGTGGAAATGAGTTATATAAGAGGAGCTGTGGAGTCACATGGAGAGACAGGCTGACAAATGAGGATATAAAGGACCGTTGTGGTGTGGATGTGGATGTGATAGGAAGCGTTATGAGGAACACACTGAGGTGGTTTGGCCATGTGGAGAGGATGGAAGGTGAAAGACTGATGAAGAGAGTGCATGTGAGTGAGATGGAGAGGGGAAGAGGGAGGGGGACGCCGAGGATGAGATGGAGGTTTAGGGTGGAGCGGTATATGAGAGAAGGGGGTGTGAGTTGGGAGCAGGTCAGTGAAATGGCGGGGGACTGGGCGACTTGGAGGCGATTTGTTTGTGGCCACCCCAAACGGGATTGAGGCGTCTGGCAATAGATAGATAGATAAATAATAATAAATACAGGAGAAAACTACAACATCCAGTAATCACCCACTAGTTACCCGTTATTCTCACTATGAAAATACTAACAGTGCTAATTTACTGGCAAATGCACCACCATTACTGTACTTACTAATTCAAGTTCTTGAAGCATTCCTTCATTCCTTTTCCTGACCAGTTATACTTGAGGGCTAAGGAGTTAGTCATGACTAAGCGAAGAATTCTTCCTACCGTGTCTTGCAGGGATGAGCCTCCAATCAAGCACAGGTGTAGTATCTTAAGCAAATAAAAGATGAACTCTACCAACAATGATGATATCTGAATCTTGATATTACCAGATGATCGTTCTCATCATAATCATCAATACTCTATTTCCCTTTCTTCAAGGGGTGGAAGCTTAGAGTCAGCGATAGGAAAAGGAAATCAGAATAGGGAAATGAGATAGGAATACCCAGCGAAATGGGTCATGCCGACACTCACAAATTAAAAAATTTCATCCCCCACATAAAATTAACATTTAAAAACTTTTTTCTACAATTAAAGTACATGGCCACAGTAGTCAGAAGGCAAATTTTTCAAGATCATATCTCATGCAATGAAAGGCCCTTCCTAAGGTGACTGAAACTGTAATTGACAAAATTAGAATGGTAAAATGATATCATCAGATTTAAATGGTATCTATCTATCTATCTATTGCCAGACGCCTCAATCCCGTTTGGGGTGGCCACAAACAAATCGCCTCCAAGTCGCCCTGTCCCCCGCCATTTCACTGTCCTGCTCCCAACTCACACCCTCCTCTCTCATATACCTCTCCACCCCATCCCTCCATCTCATCCTCCCCCTCCCCCTCCCTCTTCCCCCCTCCACCTCACTCACATACACTCCCTTCGTCAGTCTTTCACCCTCCATCCTTTCCACATGGCCAAACCACCTCAGTGTGTTCCTCATAACGCTTCCTATCACATTCACATCCACACCACAACGCTTCTTTATATCCTCATTCGTCAGCCTGTCTCTCCATGTGACTCTACAGGCTCCTCTTAAATCACTCATTTCCACTGCTCTCACTCTTGACTTGTGTCCTTCCAACAACGTCCAAGCTTCACTTCCATACGTTAGAGTTGGTATCACAATACTGTCATGTAGTAACTTTTTCACTTCCATGCTCACTTCCCTGTTTCTTATCACTGCTTTCAAGGAACCAGCAACCTTTCTTCCCTGCTGTACCCTTTCAAGCACTTCACCCTCCAAACCTCCATCCTTACTCATCACACTACCCAAGTACTTAAATGTACTCACATTTTCCAATTCCTCACCATCCAACCTCGCTGTACATTCACTGACTTCACTTCTCTCAAAGACCATCACTTTACTCTTCCCTACATTCACCTTTAGATTCCGTTTCTTACACACTCTCCCAAACTCATCCACCAAGCCTTGCAGCTCCCCTTCGTCTTCACTCAGCAACACAGTATCATCTGCAAACAACAGTACCTGTAATGCCATCACCAAAAGCAACAAGCAAATATAAACCTATAAGTGCATTATTCCTCCCAAGTCATACCATATTTCATATGCATTATTATCTTCAACTTTCATGAAATACAGTATGTTGATATGGTCTGTAGTTTAATGGTGTAGATGATTAAGGTTGTGTGCATGGTGATAAGTGTCAGTGAATTGTACAACCATGGCTGGTAAAGCTGGACCAGGGAGTCATGCAGAGCGTTCGAACAAGTTGATATTCCAAACCACTTCCAACATGGTTGACGTTGAAAATGGTTTGGAACATTAACTTGTTCGAACGCTCTGCACCATCCCCTGGTCCAGCACTATCAGCCATGGCTGTACAGTGTTCTGTTGGAGTGACTTATTATCTGTAAATTGTAAAGTAGTAGCCAGCTTGGTTTAATGACTAATGTTAGAATGAGTGATATTGGTATATGGTACCTTCGGGAAGTGTGATGCCAAGTTCTAATCACTACCAGAATCTGTTCTTTACCCTTGCATGCTACCCATGTAATAGACAAGCTCTAAAAACAATTAAGCATTTATAGCATTCCCTGTTGTACAATATATTGTTTCAGTAGTTTTAACCCATAAGAGATGAGCTAAATGAAACAAAACTCCTCTTTTCATCTTGCAATTATGCAACATATAAAATAGCCACACCTGAGAATATCTACAGCCATTTCAACAAGAGAAATCTTTCACATGCACTCACTATACAAACCAACTCAGTAAACTGGAAAATTAAACTCTAACACACTTATTCTTTGCATAATCATAATCACAGGCGGTAAAAGCATAACCCTAGCAAACAATTTTTTAATACACAGCAATAGAGAACTATTATGTACTGTATATATATATATATATATATATATATAGCTTGACAATCAACTCTATTAGACCTGCCTTTTCATTCGCTCTGAGTGCCGAATTTCTTCCTCATCCGTTTCTTCATCCACTGTTTGCAGATCAGACTCAATTTCCGCGCATGACAACTTCTGTCGTGCCTTTGTGTTGGTTTCTGAAATAATAAATCCTACAGCGAGTTTTATTTCCGGCCAAAATCGTATCTACTCCCTAATTTAATTTGTTTTATTTTTTCGGTAAATTGCATCAAAAATTAACACAGCTATGCTTTATTTTTTTCTCAACTAAGAGAGGATTCCCAATGGAGAACTGTACATTTTGCTCACTGAAAACACCACAAAAGTCTTGTAGGCTCAATCTTATCCTTTCTTCATAGTTCCCTCAGTGTCATAATGAGATATGCTATCAGATGAACTTTCCTCTTATTACTGGAACATTGACTGATATTGGCTGTAAATCAAGGCTGAGCAATACAGGCATTATATACAGTATAGTATATGTGTAACTGTTTATAGAAAAACTCAAAATATACTTCACCTGTTTCATATAATTTTCTTACGGCATATTTTCCCGTGGTTTTGGGGAACTTCTTTAGCTCTTACAGCCCTGTCGATCCTGTTTGGTAACTTTTATGGTGGTCACACAGTTTCTTTATCTCCTACCAGCCACAATGATGGGATCACAGCTACCTCAGACGTATCAGTGAACTCAACCAGAAGAAACATTTCCATGGGTTTCTGAAACAGTGCTGCTGCAGTACAACAGAGTTATATAACAATACATATTTGGTGACATAATATGAAAAGTGGTGAAGGAAGTTGGTGAAAGACAGATACAGGCATTGACATGATACTGTAGCAATACAACACATTTTGTACAATAAAATTCACAGATGAGTACTGTACTAACTCCAGTACTGTTTGAGCTTACAAAAAATAGTACCTTACAGTAAATACACAATATTTTCATAATTATTTACATATGGTATATGCCTTCACATGTTCAGTAGTACCTCCCATACTTACTGAACATGCATTTTACAATGTCTAATAACCCTCCCTCAAGAGATATTGACATTGGATACAGCATACTAAAAATATCAACAAAACTGGTGAATAAGAGGAATGACAACATATTTTTCACCCTTATAGGGTAGCATTACATATTTGCAAGAAATTTCTGAGAGTGGAAATACATATAATTTGCCACTAAGTCTTGATACCTTGTACATTCCTATATCTGAGGAGTTCAATGGGACAGAGAAAAAATCAAACACATTAGTGAATGGCTCAAACAAAACTAATACATCATTCTGTTTCTTTCTTGATAATATATTCCGTACAAGTCCAATTTTTGAACCCATTTTTACACAGTTATCTCCTGAGTTGACAAGAGATTTGTAAATTCATATGACTTACCTTGGCAATCTCTGAGTAATCATTAAAACAAGCTGTTAATGGTCCATTTCTACGTTCTTCCTTGGGAATGCCCTCACAATTCCTTATTTCTGCACAGCTCACAGTTTGCATATCATTTGCTTCATGAATTCTGTAAATTACTTGTTGTAATGGAAGATTTGGCATGCGAATGAGCTTCTTCAATTTTCCCAGATAATTTTCAAAAAGGAATGCTGAGACGCTATCCAGTGTACCAAATTTTGAAACATCATCAGCCAAATTACAGAGTCCATGAATGTTATATACAAGCATTTCTTGCCCATATATATTTCCAAATTCCTTAACAAATTGGCTCAATAATTCCCGGGCATACTGACAATGGCCCAGGTAGTAAAGTGGACTTGCCAGACAATAAATGCCAACAAATAAATATAGGAAATTTTCGTATCTACGGTGATCCAGTTTATTTTTCAAGGTGACCGGTCCACTGTATAGCAAAAACTGCCGAAACTCTTTTGCCTTCCAGCGATCCAACAGCTGAAGCGATCTACATTTTCTAGTAAACTCAGATGGCAAAAACTTCCAAAACTTTAACAGATCATCTGACAAGTTAGATACAACTCTGTTTCCAACTCTACACACAGTATTTATAGGTCCTCTTATCCAAAGCCCAATAATACTACTCCTAAGCAAACTAGGTGCATATACTCTAAAGGGAACTGGGTTACCATCCCAATGCCAAGGCCTGCTAAAGGTGTTCTAACAAAATCATCATCACAAACCATATCAGAGTCAAATGTTTCATCTGTATGAGGGGCTGCAGTAATAGATGGAAATGTCACTCTTCCTAACCATTCACCTTTTTGACAACACCTCTCACATCCATAGTATGAATTATGACCTTTAACCTTTTTGAGAAATGCCCTCGCAGGAGCATCACAGATAAATGCAGAAATCTGGACTTTCAGCTTCTTTTCACACCCATTAATTTCAATTCCATTTACACAGAGTTGCTCCATTTCTTGAACAAAATCACAGAGATATTCTTCTACACTAGTTGTTTTTTTAGTACCACAAAAGAGTGCAATAATAAAAGGATCACGTATTAATGGCTGCTCAACTTTTCCTAAAATGGGCCAAAATTGAACATCTAAGCTTTTGGATAGAGGAATACCATCTACACTGCACTGCAAAGATATCTGATCAGCATCTTTTTGGCTATCTACTTTAGGAAGTAGCACTTTCACAAGTGAAGTTTCTACACCAAAATAATAGTAAGATCCTCCTACAATTTCCTTTACATCACATGCACGAGGAGTCTTTAGCAGTGTTCTCGAGTCTTTAGGAAGATCTGGGTGATGTACACGTAGCAGCTGCAATAGATTATTAACAGCATTCTGGGGAACTTGAAAGTTTATAGCCCAGTATGCTAGTAAAATCTTTGAACTACCAGTAGGGTCATCCTCAGGCTTACTGGTATAAGATTCATCATCACCACTAGAGCTACCAATCCCCGTAATATTACCATCTGAAATTTCATTATCAAGCCCTAAGGGTGGCATTAATTCTAAAGATACATTAAAACTTTCAGTCACTGCTTTTTCACCCTCAACACATTCCAGAAGCTCATTCTCTTCACTTACATCATTTTCAGGTTGTGCTTCCTCTTCAGCTGCCTCTGAATTATAGATAATTTTCCTGGCTTTGACATTAGCAATATGTTCCATATGCTCTGCCACTCTTTTTTTTTTATCCTACGTCTCTTAGTCCAGTAAGACTCCCCCTCTGCCATAATAAAACAATAATTTGTGACTTGTGTGTTGGATAAATTTATATGAAATGTTACTTGCCTGTATAAAAATCAGCGTTGGAGCTGAAACACTACTTCGTGTTGGCGGCAGCTTGTTGTTTACGTTACGTGTGAATCACGAACAGTTAAGAGATTTCGTTACGTCTCTAATTTAATTAGTTCCTTAAAGAAATCCTGAAAAGTACCGCCGCGTCCCTACGTACAAAGTCCCTGTGCCTGTCCCTACATGAATTAATTTTCAACAACAAATACGCATAATATCTTTCTAATGATGAGATTTATAAGCTTCAGGGAGAAAGGAGAACCTATTAAGTTAAGGCCTGAATGGAAAGAATACAGTAACGCTTTACTCTTTGTGATAATAAATTTGTTGGTTATGAAGTGTCTAGTGCCTCCCTTCAATCTCCTTTGCAAAATCACTAAAGTTTCTATCATTGGATGCCATAACAGAACTGATAAATAGTAAGGAATCTAATAACTCAGGTCCCATCCAATTCCACTGTTTTGTCTTTGCATCTGCAATTAGGGAGAAGATGATTTGTTTGTACAGTGGAATGTGACAAAGTTAGGATAAGCTTTGCTAGAGAGGCAAGGTTTCTAAAAACAGACTGGTCTGAAAAATTCCTTAGTTTGGGATGATTTTTTTTTTTTTTTGGATAATGAATGGAGGAAGGAAAAACAAAGGAAAAAATAAGTTCATGTGCCTAAAGGCATCCTCCATTATAAAATACTTATAACAGTTGGATTTGAAATTGAGAGGATTAAACGTATGTGGCATGGAACTCCCAGGAAGTGAAGTCCAGAGAGTAGTAGTTCTGGGGATAAATGAATTTTCATAAGCAGAGGTTCTGCATTGCGGGGGAGAGAGTGTGAGTTCATGGGCGCTCTCAGCTGCCCGAGTATTTCGGGAGTAAATGTGAAGGGGAGGCACAATTTAAGCCAGTTCGTTAGAGCACTTACGGTAAAAATATTGATAAAATAGTGCTAAAGAAGCAACATCTCTATGTACGATAACGGAAGAAGGTCTTGCATTATGGCAGGATTATTGATTAATCTAATGGCTTTATTTTGAATTTTGTCCAACTGCCTCAATGCAACCACTCCACATTCACTCGACAGTGGTGAACAGTATTCAATCTGAGAACGCACATGACTTTTGTATATTGTGGCCATCTGCTCGTCAGTGAAGAACTCACGAACTCTGCAAATAAGTCCCAGTTTTTTTTTAGAAGCATTTTTAGCAAGGGATTTAACATAAGCTGTCCAGCTTAGGTTGGGGTTTAGAGTAACACCTAGGATATCAATTTAGTGGATATGGGAATACTGACATCATTTAAAATTATGTGAGAGTCTAAGGGATTCTTTCTATTGGAGAAATTAATGTATTTAGTTTTCTGAGCATTAAATGAGACCAGATTTTCTTGTCCCCATTGATTAATTTTAGAAAGGTCCTGGTTCAGAGAAATTGCTGTTTATTTGGGAATTTATAATATCAAACACTGTAAAGGAGGTACTAAATGTGAAAGAACTATGAAGGGTCGAGTCATCAGCATAAGAGTGTATTGGGTTGTGCGTGACAGATAGGAGGTTATATGTATGAGGAAGAGGGTTGGCGCCAAAATTGATCCCTGAGGTACGTCAGCATTTATGGAATGAAACTGAGAATAAATTCCATCTACCATGACCCGTATTTTTCAACTATAAAGGTAAGAAGAAATTAGAGGAACAAGTGATGCAAGGCCATAGTGTGACATCTTAGACAATAAGGCCTGGTGCCATACTCTGTCAAATGCTTTTGAAATATCAAGTGCTACTGTGTGTGTTTCACCATGTTGGTCCATTGTTTTCTTAATCTGATGGGTAAGAAGGCAAAGAATATATACAGTTGAACGTTCCAGTCTAAATCCATACTGCTGATCATTGATCAATTTATTGATTTCTAGATGCTTGACTATGTGTTTGTTAATTAGTGTCTCAAAAACTTTACTGAGATTGGAAGTTACTGCAATTGGTCTATAGTCTGATGGATCAGAAGTTGCCCCCTTTTTAGGAACAGGATGGATATTTGCTTCTTTCCAAAGGACTGGAAAAAATGAGGTACGGATGCATAAGCGGAAAAATTTTGCTAATACAGGAGCCAACACTGAGGAGCAATTTTTAAGTACTATTGAAGGAATTTCATCTGGACCAGTGGCTTTGTCTGCTGATAGATTCTGTAATACGGCTTGTATGTGTCTGTTGTGAATCATGAAAGGAGGTATTTGAGGGGAGTCAAAATCAAGTACAGGAATGTTATGATTTTCTGATTTTAGGGTTGAGTTTGTTGAAAAAATGTCAACAAGGTTGGCTTTTCCGCGTGGGTCATTTACCAGATTTCCATTGGGGGACTGTAACGGTGGAATGGAAGAGGTGGTAGTGAAGCTAGTTTTGAATGAATTAAGGGTTGACCAGAATATCTTGTTATCATTTGCACTGTTTAGTAGTTTGTTAGCTTGTCTATGTAGAAAGTTTGATTTAGAAAGATTGATGATAGTTTTGGCATGGTTTCTGATATTTTTATAATAGTTAAAGGCTTCTTTGGTTTTGGTCCTTGTATAAGTGTTATACGCTATTGTTTTATGTTCTGTTACTCTAGCACAATTGTGGTTAAACCATTTAGGAGAATTACATCTTTTTCTGTAACTATGATGGGGAATGAATGTTTCCATGCCGACTTTAATGAAATACTGTATGTGGCCCAATGTGGAATTTGCATCATGGGAGAAAAAGGAGGTCCAAGGAACATCCAGGAGAAAATTTTGAAGTCCCTCCCAGTCTGCCCCGTAGTACTGCCATTTAGTCATCACGACAGGTTCAGAGCAGGAGGGTGTGGTAGGTGTGAAACTGTTGGTTTGAATCAGACAATGATCCGAGGATCCGAGGGGGGACTTCACTTTGACATTAAAATTATCTGAATTGGTTGTTAGAAACAAGTCCAATAGGTGGGAATTTTGATTGGGGTTTTCTGGTACACGGGTGGGTTGACTGACTAACTGTGTGAGATTAAATGAGTCTGCAAATAGCTTACATTCAAGACCAAAGTCATCAGTTCTGGGTGAATAAGTGAGCCATTCGACATTGTGGACATTAAAATCACCCAGAATAGTAATTTCTGATGCAGTACTAATGTTGAGGACACTTAGTTGTGAAGACAGAGAGTCAAACTCGGCTCTGAAGGGGCATTAGGGGAACAATAAACACAACAGAAATACTTAATTTTACCAAAAGAATTTAATTTGTATATGGAATATTCGAAAAAAGGACATTTAAATTTAGCAATCTCCTCCAGGGCAATTTCTGATTTAGCACGGCAACATACGCCTCCTTTGGGCCTGAAATTTTGAATCAAGATATAACCAGGAAAATTAAATCTAGCTAAATCAGAAGTGGAGCTTACTTGTGTCCATGAAAAATAGCAGATCAGGAGATTCAAACTGGAGGAAATTTTGAACAGAGTTGATGTTGGAGTGAAGTCTCCTAATATTGCAAAAGAAATTTTAGTGCACTGATGAGCAGATTGAGGGCGCCACAACAATGGAGGTGGCACAGTCGCATGATGACGACTGGGAGGGCCCTGTGCAAATGACCCAGCCCTGCCGGTGGTGTCACATGAGAAACCACCACACTGATTCCCAGTATAGCAGCAGCCATGGTTCTTTTTATGGGGAGGGAGAACAGGGTTGTATTGTGGAATGGGTATGATATATAATGACAAGATTGGTGTTTTTTGGAGAAAGGATAGCTGGTTTAAGGTAATGTAATATAATGTGGATGTGTGTGTCGTGTAAAGAGAGCAGCCTGATGCCCTCCGGTGTGTGAGGCAGAAAGATGTGTAACCAGCTACCAAGGCCTAGGAGAGAAAATGGAATCCAGGTTATTCCTTGAGTCTCCCGTAACCTTGGCGGTAGTACTTCCCTGGGTGGGGCTGCCTACCCCTACTACTCATCCAAAGTTCTTCACCGCATTTCTTAAGAAGCATGTCCCTTGACTGACTAAAATGCTCACCAAAGCAGATGAAGAGAAAGATGCACTGTAGCTGGATGGGAGAGGATCAGTTTGTACACCTACAGTCACTGGATCAACTGGTTCTAGATGATCATGGGTACACATGTGGTCCACGTATGGGGCTGCGGTACGGGTCATGTCAGTGGCTGCAAGTACTGAAAAATACACACACACAAAAACAGGTTATAACAAATGAAAGTTCAGCCTATTTCCAACACAGCTCACTGAATACCAACAAGGACCACAATTATGAATTAACAAAACATTGAAAATCTGAATAGTTCATGAAAACTAATCAACCTCTGACCTATGAAATTGTGAGGAAAACCCATATGCTACTGTCAGGTCTGGGTAGGCTTGGCTAGGTCAGGTTAGTTTGTTCTGCTTTTTAACCTTGTATTTCTTCTGATACTAATAACATACTGTGCAAGTTTTTGGATGATCAATAAACAATTGGGTGTCTGGAGCAGCTTTGTGACTTTATTAATAAAAAAACCCAATATGCCTAACACTAAATTCTTTTCTTGTTCATGATCAGTCTCTAGAACAGAACATAAATGACTGGTGTGAAAGCAGAGAAACTATTATATTCAAATATATTATACAGTATGACACAAACTCCACTTTATCTCAATCATAGGTACTGTATTATTTTACAAGTTGCCAATATGCGGTTCAGGGATATTAACATACACACATAGTATGATACCTAAGGTGACCAGAGTCCCACTTAGGCGGGACAGTCCCGCTTTTTTAACGTCGGTCCCGCTTATGTAATTGCAATTAAAATGTCCCGCTTTTTAAGCAAATAATCTTACGTGTCCCACTTTTAGAAAATTACTATTACATTAGATATAAGATGACCTTCTTTTATGAAACTATGATGAATTAGTAAAATTATGCATCATCCAAACCAAATGATATACCGAATTGTTATTATAGAATCTGTTATACTCAATATCTGACAATTTGGTCGGCCATTCGCCGTACCATACGGTATGTTCGGAGTTTGTCAAAGACGTTAGGGTTGGCAGCCTCATGTGAGGTGCAGCACTATATTATATATATATATATATATATATAGCCCGACGCCCTAATCCCGCAAAGGGTGGCCGCAGACAAAACGCCTCCAAGTCGCTCTGTCACCCACCATTTGACTACCCTCCCCCCAGCTCACCCCCCCTCATATACCTCTCAACTCCATCCCTCCATCTCATCCTTGGTCTACCTCTCCCTCTCCCTCCCTCCACCTCACCTATATGCACCCTCTTAGTCAGTCTTTCATTCTCCATTCTCTCCACGTGTCCAAACCACCTCAGTGTATTTCTCCTAATCTTCTCAACCACATCCACATCCACCCCACAATTTTCCTTCACTTCTTCATTCGTCAACCTGTCCCTCCATGTCACTCCACATGCTCCTCTCAAGTAACTCATTTCCACTGCTCTCACTCTTGACTTGTTCCCCTCTTGCAAGGTCCACGCCTTGCTTCCATACGTCAGGGTAGGGATCACAATACTATCATGCAGTGACTTCTTAACTTCCATACTCACCTCCCTATTTCTCATCACTGCTTTCAGTGAACCAACAACGTTCCTTCCCTGCTGTACCCTTTCACGCACTTCACCCCCCAAAGTTCCATCTTAACTCATCACACTACCCAAGTACTTGAATGCACTCATTCTCCATATCCTCACCATCCAACCTCACTGTACATTCTGTGACTTCATTCCTCTCAAACACCATAACTTTACTTTTGTTTACATTAACTTTTAGCTTCCTCCTCCTACACATTGTCCCAAATTCATTCACCAAACCTTGCAACTCCCATTCATCTTCACTCAACAATACTGTATCATCAGCAAACAGCAACACCGGAATCTTCCAGATCTCACCCTCATTCATTACAGCCACCCCCACATCCACTGCCCTACCTTGTACCTTCTTTACAACTCCATCCATGTATATATTAAACAGCCATGGAGACATCACACAACCCTGTTTCAGTCCCACACTGAGATTAAAGAACTCACTCAGCTCACCATCCACTCGCACCGTAGCCCTAGCTCCTTCGTACATACTCTTCGCAGCATTCAGCAATTTCCTCTCCACCCCATATATTCTTAATACACATACCTTGCCTATCTATTCTGCCATAAGCTTTCTCCAAGTCCACGAAGGCAGCATACACTTTCTTTCCCTTCTCTAGATACTTCTCCACTAAACATCTTAGAACAAATATCTGATCTACACACTCTTTTCCCTTCCTAAATCCCCCTTGTTCTTCTCCAGCTAGCTCCTCTGTCATATGCCTAACCCTATCAATGAGTATTCTACCATATATTTTACCAGTCACACTAAGAAGGCAAATACCCCTATGGTTACCACATACTTCTCTTTCCCCTTTTCCTTTGTATAAAGGAACAATTATACCTGATTTCCAGTCCTCTAGAACCCTTCCCTCTTCCCAAGCCAATCTACACAACTTCCATATCCACTCCACAACAATCTCACCTCCATACCTCAGCATTTCACCACACACTCCAACAATTCCTTGGGCCTTTCCCATCTTGATCTTCTTCATTGCTTCCACTACTTCCGCCCTACCGATCTCTTCCTCCCTCCTCTCATCTCTTCTTCTCCCAGCCATTCCCCAAACACTTATACTCGCATTGCTCTCACTCTCTACATTCAACAAATCCTCAAAGTGCTCCTTCCACCTCCTCAGTTTCTCTCTCTTCTCCACCAACAATCTATGATTCCTATCTTTCACTCCCCTACTATATCCCCTTTCACACTGCCTTACTTTCTTTACCTCCTTCCAAAACAATTTCTTACTCTCCCTCCATTTCACACTCAGATTCCTCCCAAACTCTTCATCCACTTTCTTCTTACTCTCCTTCACCAGTCTCTTCACCTCCCTTCTCCTGCTCACATATACTTCTCTCTTCTCTCTCTCATCTTCTCCCCTACCTCTACTCGCTAACCATTCACAGCTCGTTTCACCTCATCATTCCACCATGCTGTCCCTTGCACACCCTTGCATCTCCTCACTCCACAAACCACCTCACACGCTGTGCCTATCTCTTCCGTGACTATCTTACATACGTCTTCCACCCTTTCCATCTGCTCTAATTCATACCTTCCCAATCTTTCTTCCAATATACTCTTATTCTCTGCCATTTTCTCACTATCTTGCAAATTCTCCACTCTTCTCACAGGAGCTGTTTCCTCCTGTCGTCCCCTTCGTCTCAACCATTTTCTTTGCAGCTTTATCTTGGCCATCACTAAGTGATGGTCCGAGAATCCATTCCCCCACCCTCTCCACACTCTTGCATCCAACACTCGTCTTCTCATTCGCTCATCCACACATACGTAGTCTATCATTGCCTTTAGTTCAACAAGTTCACCATCCATCTTCCTCATTACTCTCCATGCATACCGGTGGATCATCTTATGCCGAAAGTAGTGTTGGCTGTTGCCAACCTGTTACCAGCACAGATGTCCACCAAAGCACTACCATTCCCATCTACTTCAGGTGGTACACCTCACTGACCAACCACTCCATCCACTCGTACATTCCCGACTTTGCCATTCATGTCTCCAATATATATAACACTCTCTATCCTCTCAACCCTGTCCATACATGCTTCTACACTCGCCCAAAACTCATCTTTCACTCTTGGCGCTCAGTCCTCCGTCAGCGCATACGCACACACAATCCCCCACGATTGTATACCTACTTTCATCCTTACCCATACAATTCTTGCACCCACTGTTAAATACTGCAAGTAATTCTGACAGAACTTGTCTGACGTCCCTGTATGTTCGCCAACCACGCTAACATGTGTTCCATATGCAGCTATAAAATAATGAAAGCTTACTAAAAGATATGTAAACTCAGGGTTAATAAATCTTAGTTAACTATATGGCTTTTATGTCAGGAGGACTTTGAGGATAACCGAGCAGTAGTGAAATAATCGTTTGTATACAGTATGAATGGGTTCCCTAATCCGAAAAAAAAATTATTTAGCTTTTGGTGGAATAAAAAAACTGATTATTAGCTATCACCCAAATTAATCTTCATAATATTTTGTTTTTGCCGTAATTCCTGCTGCAGTTTTACCTATACCTGAAAATATGGTTTCATGTTAGATGGGAAAAATATACAGTTCCCATCTTTGAACTACGGGGTTAGAAGGTACATATGAATTTTATTTTCCTTGTTTTGTATGCTGTCCTTTGTCAAAGATTTTTACTCTGTGTATTTAGAAGATTTATTTGTAATACATACTGTACGGTTAAAGCTAAAATAAATTTCTTACCGAGCATTAAATTCCTTCCTGATAGCATTTGCCACTCTTGGAGTTAAAATGGCCATAAATTATTAATAATGAATTATCTCATAACTAACGACTCTATATCCCCAGGTACAAAGGTAACTGACAACCTCAGCAATTTACAAAAAATCAGGATTCATTGAAAGATTAATAATTCATTGTCATGAGGTACCACTTTCCTGTTACTCATCCAAGTCCCTGCAGCATCAATGGGCCCCAAGCAAATACCCATTGTTAGACAGCTTAAAATACTCTGATGCAACAACGTGCAGTCCTTCAAATTGCCGCTGCGCTACATGACTGTTTGCGAACTGTTAAGGCTCCAATTTTTTTCTTGTTCAAAGCAACTTTGCTAATGCTATATGTTTAAAATAGGGACAGTGATATTACTTCATTGTCTACAATATATATATATATATATATATATATATATATATCAATCTATCTATCTATCTATCTATATATATTTATCTATCTATCAATCTATCAATCTATCTATCT